>NC_081148.1:17391952-17691952 GCF_958295425.1 Solea solea
CTCCTCGCTGATATTTTACCTTTCAAATCCGCACACATCTTAGAGCTTTTTATAAAGTATGAATTGAGGATTACTTTGAATGTAATGTCACCTTATTTTTCTTCTTGCCGTATGCGAGAGAGGGCATGTGAAGTCGGAAAGGCGACGTTAAATGTACAATTTATGAATCTAATCATGTGCTTTGTGGCGTTATCCATCCGGACGCTTCCGTTTTTATGCCGTTTTCTGTGCATTCATTGGAGTTCTGGAGTACTAAAGTTCTCCTTTAGTTTGCGGGACACATTTACCCCTCACATATTTGCACACTCGTGCATTAGGTGGCGGGTTATTTCACCCTCACTGTGCTCCGCGTGTGTTCAGCAGGCCGCGGTGTGAGCTTGTAAAGCATCTGCACACGTTGCTATAAAGTCACGGTTCATTTTCACCTCTGGGCTAATGATGTCTCCCTCTATGTGTACTCATGTCTAGTGACGCCGAGGACTGGTTCTGCGAGTGCCCCCCGCTCTACACGGGCCGGCTGTGCCAGTTCAATGCCTGCGAGCACAACCCCTGCGGTCATGGAGCCACATGTATCCCAAAGTCACCGTTGGAGGTCGTGTGTCTCTGCCCTTACGGAAGACAAGGTCTACTGTGTGATGAACGTAGGTGTTTGCGAAAGAACGCGCTCCACACTGATAATTATAGCCTGTATTTGTCAGTGTGACACGGTGAAAGGATCATCTGTTGGGAGTTCAACTCAAATCTGCTGATGGAGCAGACGCATCTTCCTCCAGCGTTAGTTTTCATAATCAAAGCAACGCTCATGGCTGCTGTAGCATTACATTACAGTACGGTAACAGCATGCAAAACTTATTTTGAATGCATTTCCACCTTGTTGCAATGTAATAGTGTGGTAATAAGGAGATAACCCTAGAGTAGGGCTGAAACAGTTACTCAATTAAGCGATTATCAACTATTTTATAATCGATTCATCCTTTTTTTAATGTGTTTTTTAAAGAATTAGAACAAGTTTTCAGCTTCTTAAATGTGAATATTTTCTGGTTTCTTTGCTCCATATAGCAACAGAATAATTCAAACTGAATCCTTTTGGTTTTGGACAAAACAAGACATTTAAGAACGTTATCATTTCCAAGTTTGGGAAACACTGATCAACATTTTCTGACAATTTATGGACCAAACGATAACTCAATTAATCAAGAAAATAATCACCAGATCAATCCATTATAAATGTATTGTATATTGTTAGCTGCATCTCTATCCTACAGTTATATCAGTGTAATACCATCACATGAAAATCCGTCATTCCCCATTTCCCCTTGATATTAGCAAGTTGGTGATTACCATAGAAATAAGATTGTTCTAAATTCTAAAATACACTATTATCGTACAAATAGCGCAATACCACTGCACTGTAATGTAAAGTGTTACCCGAAATACTATTTTAGTTTGTATAATCTATTTCCAAACATAAGTATTTCCACCAGTGTGCCACAAAGTCACTTTTCTGTCATAAAAATAGAGCGTAGATGTTCCATCACATTAGCAGAAATTTGAATACTCTATCACCCGTATAAAGTACAGTATATCCCTTCTGCCCGCGTGTGTGTGTGTGTTCACTCTTATTTAATCTTTCATTGTGAGTTACAGTATACATGGCCTTATTTGTATCCCACAACTCCACAGCTATAAAAAAAAAGATTTAATCAAGGGTCATAAACTGCTGACAGGCTAATCTAAGGCTAATCTAAGCAAAGTCATAATAATTACAAGCAGTAGTTGTTGAGCTGATTAACAGAATAAATGAACCACTGCATTCCTCTTGTTGCATTTGACTCTTAATGCATGCTAGCAGCATCCCGGGGGTTCCAGACTAAAATATCTTGCTTAAACTTTGAAAGATTATAGAAGATGATGAGGATGCTGATTTCCTTCTATTATTATTATTATTATTAGTATCATAAAAAAAAAAAAAAAAGGTTTTATCATTCACTTTTAGTTTACATTTGCAAATAGTGCCTTGCTAATTCCTTCCTAACAGTTGCACTGGTGTGCAGGTAAGCGCGCAGATGCTTATCATCAGAGCCGCGAGCGTTAATGTAAATGAAAAGTGGCTGTCGTCGGAAGTTTGCCTCGTGCGGATGTGTTGTGACAAACGATAGCGAGCGGGTAATTTTCTATTTAACAATGCTTCAAAAGATTTCGTTTTCAAAGCAGCAACACTATTAAAAACGAGGGCCTACAAAAGGCTGCGGCTCTCGAAAACAAAGGGTTTTGTTTGACTTCACTGACTGGGGGAGCAGCAGGGTGCTTGGCATATAAGTCACTCAGCCGTGCCACAGCTCCTGTCAGACTCCCAGCATCCACATACCACACGGCGCAATCTTAACCTTCCAGTGTCGCACTAAGTGCACAGATGATGTCTGCATTTTAATCCTGATGATATCAGATGTGATCAGAGAAGTGGCCCTTGCCTTTTTCAACTTTTTCCCCCGTGTGCTATCCTTGACAAAATAGTCTCCTGTTGTTTGAGGTAGTGATGTGATGTGATGTGATTTATTATTATTTTTTTTTCTTTCAAAATTGAAAGTTTTCACCTCTTGGTTTCCAGCGTCTGCTTTTTTTAACAGATAAGGACGGTCTGTGAACAAGCAGGAGAATGTGAAGAGTCGAGGTCGTGAAATACTAATGGGTTAAAGATAACTTCACTCAGAATCATCAGCGCACACCTCGTGTTTAAGTGTCATATTTGGGATTAAAAGTGGGGGCAGAAAACAATATGCTGTGTTTAAAATATACAGAACAGTACCATCAAGTGTGGTTATCTCTCTAATTACTGAGGCGACCAGAATTCAGTGCAAAAATCATGATATTAGCTCAATATTATTGGCACGACATCAGTATAGAAGACTAGAACTTTAATACAGTAACATAGTTCCAATAGAAATAATGCAACTGATGTGCTGCACATAGATTAGTTTATAGCTATTGGTGCTGGTTTGCAACTCTTGTCAAATGATAAACATAAAACAATATAAAGTACGATAAAACTACACTTCATCGTACACTAAAACACAACTTGCAAGTCATATCAAGCCTAATATATCTAAAACGATGAATGGGTACAGCTCTGTTTTTTCTTTCAGCCACACTTAACCTCTGTTGTGAACACTTTTATTTCTGATATTAATTTCATTTCGCTTGGCAATGCGTCCCAGAGTTGACAGCCCTTAATGGAGAATGCGGGTTGTCCAAATGTCGGTCTGGTATTTTACAGTCACGATTCACCTCACTCCTGATTACTCTGGCACTACCGTGTTTTTGGATGGACTTGGATAGACGCTCTGTGGCGAGACTGTGTGAACATTTGAAAATGAGTTTGAGAAAACAAAGATGAGTGAAGCTCTCGACGTTAAGTAAGTTATACTATTTCACTAACTGGCAATGATGTCAATGGATGGGCTTTTTATCCATTATTTTTAGGGCTTGGTTACATAGGGGTGGTTATAGATGGCGATGCTTGAGCCCAAACCATCATACAATAGGGGAGATGTGAAAAAAATCGGACAGTATTGGCTAATGTGACTAATGACTAAAAACAGTAGGCTGAATAGGCTGCTACCTCTTTGAATTCTATGCTTGCACCCTCTACAACCATTTTTATATATACAATATTGGGCATCCTGAGGAAATATAACCCCCCTTTATGTTCTGCATTCTTTGGTACATTCCATTTCCAGAGTACAATTTTTAACCATTCCATTCCTTTTGAAAATGATTTTAATGTGCATGCTTTAACGCTGCAGCAATATTCCGCATCAGCACATTAGTCCAGTATTGATTTATTGGGATTCTCGTTAACCTTGCATCGTTCCTGGACTGCAAAGAATATAACATAACGCTATATATATATACTGTATGCAGCATTTCAAGAGATGTGTTGTCTTCCCAGCTGCTCTGTGGCTGCTGAGATGAGCATGATGTACATGCAGGTTGTTTTCTTTTTTTCTTTCTTCTTTTTTGGCAGAATGCATTTCCCACCATGGTGCCACATGTTATTCGTTCCTCCTGAACACCATGTTACACAAATGCTTTGCAGAGAAGAAGTACTGTGTGGTATTATTTCAGAATATATTCACACACTTTAAAAGTAGAGCTGTTTATTCATTGTATTTTATCCCATGTTGTCCCCTTCCCTGTCTTTTTGTACTGGTACTAATCTGGTGGAGCTGTTTTCAGCTTATTTTATTTGATAGTATTGTTTCTGTTATGGACACTATTTGTACTATTTCCTGGTCCTCTATTGTGATAGTCATCATATTAGTTAGATATTAGACTATTAACTGTTTCATTCTGTAACGCTGCCTTATGTCTTCATGGTCTGAACAGGTGTTATGGCCGGACCGAAAAGATAATCACGAATATATGATCAATTCAATCGCGGCACAGCTAAGCAAATAAACCTCCGCCCGACCAGAAGTGATAACAGAAGCATTTTCAGGTTTATCAATAATTTAGCAGCCAAACAGTGCTGAGGACAGTTGAATGGGGGGGCGGGGGATGGGGGGGGGTAGCTGTGAACCCCTCATAGACATCGCCTGGGGCTGCAGAGGAATATGCAAGGCGTTTCAGGTGCAGAGGAGCTGTTTTGTGTTTGAATCCTCACTCACTTACTCGCACACACACACACACACATATGGAGAAAGGGGGAGAGCATGTTAATTTGAACACATATAGAATTGCAAAGTGGTGAAGGAATTCACATTGAGTGTAAAATCAAGTAGATGGGTGTGCTGGGATGGAATGCATGAGTGAACATTATTGAATCAACCAGGCATTCTGAATAAGTAAACTAAAGACAGTAACTGAATCACTGGGAATGTTGTGCTCTGCTTATGAACACTGTCTATGAAGTGATGCTTCCTTGCCCATAACCCTTCCTAAACAGCTACTAATGAAAATAGAAAAGGTCTGAGGAGGCGATAGTATTTGAAAACAGGTCATCATCTAATAGCTTCTTCTTTTTTCTTTTTTTCCTTTTGCTTCCTTTTTTTTTTCACTCCCAACAACCCTCTAGTATGTGCTGTGTAGCAATAGTGCCATCTTTTGGTAACCTGCGAAAGGGGGGGAAATCATGATTCAGACCTGCTAATTCATTTTAGCACAAACATGATCCTTTAAACGTGTTGGAAAATGTGTTTCTTTTTGCAGCCATCAATATAACTCGCGCCAGATTCAGTGGAAGTGACGAGTTTGGATACACCTCCTTTGTGGCTTATTCCTCCATCCCGAGCCTCACTTTCTTCTACGAGTTCAGACTGAGGTTCATGCTCGCCAACAATTCATCCGCTGTGAAAGACAACCTGATCCTGTTCGCCGGGCATAAAGGACGAGGTGAGGCCAATCCCTGACAACCTGCAGCGCAATTTCAAAACCATTCTGTCAAATGAAAAGAGGAAAACTCCTTGGATGGATTTAAGATGTCAAACTTCATTAAAGATTTAAAAAGAAATGCAATCGAGAGGTTTCACCCGCTGTGTATGGTAATGTGCCATCTAATAGATTTCCACTCTCCTCTGAGAGCCTCTAATCAAGGCGATTCCCTGATGACTTTCTTTCTTGGCAGATTTGGAGACCATAATAATGAGTCTTCCCGTGGTCCAGCAATTCGTTCGTTTCCAACTAAAGTCTTATTGTTCTTGACTCTCAAAAGAAATATGTTGCTATTTTAAGGATGAAGTAAACACACAAGACCAGCATCTCCAGAGTGGTGGAGTTAATTGCCATAAAGAGACTTTGAGGTGTAGGTGCACTATGAGGCTGTCAGTAGCCGTCTCTTCAAATTAGGGTTTCCCTTCTGTGGGGTCAGATTTGGTGGCAGGTAACCACTGTGTTATTGTTACCAGCATGTTTCATCCAAAGGAGGAGAAGGGGGGGAGGAGGGGAGGAGGGGGAGGGGGGAGAATGATTTTCAGGATTGTCTGCATTTGTTTTCCCTTGAGAGAAAAAAATTCTTCAAGGTGGAGGCAAAAACAAGAAATATGAATAATGAAACAGTTGTCAGGAGAGGGAACAGCACTGCTGGTAATGCTTCATATTCAAAGGAACAATATAGAACGGATGAGATGTGAGCACCTCGCATGATAATTGCTTTAATGAAGAGGCATCTTTGATCACCAAGGAATGAGAATGATCAAGTTGCAATGCAGTTTGAAGTAGAAAAGCAAAATACATCATACGTGCAAAACCTGTAAATGTCAAATTAAAGCAAATCATTATAAATAGTTTGTCGTATGTGTTGCTTCTGATGTGCGTTTTTACCGAAAGCACTTTTGTTTTGCAGTTTGAGTTAAAGGGAAGGCTATACCTTTTGAGTCTGCTGTGTTTATGGCTAACTTTCCATGTGTCTATTTTGCAGGAAGTGACGGTGATGACTTCTTTGCTTTGGGACTGAAAAATGGCCGAGTTATTCATAGATTTAACCTCGGATCAGGTGTGGCGACCATAGTCAGTAATCCGGTGAACCACCACGTCAGCGTTCACACCGTCACATTCGGGAGGTCCAAGAAAACAGGATGGCTGAAGGTAAAGTGACAATGAGAAACGCTACTAATAATGTACATGACATAAAGATAGTGGGGGTTAAAACTAAAATGTGATATGTAAAGTAAACCATTCCACCTTTTAACACTGTTGTCCTCACTCACTTTGGATCAGACTCACCTTAGAACACATGGAACCAGAACCAAAGACCGAGGCAGATTCACTTGTGCAGCACTCCATCCTACACAAAGTCCATTCAGTGCTTTACAAAGATAGAAGCAGCAAAATCAATGTCATTCAAAGACCATCTGCGGCAAACATCAGTTAAAGTGCATCACGTGATTTATGAGGACAAATGAAATAAAGGGAAGTGAAATAAATGTGCAATGTTGGTCATCATCATCATAATACACGTATACAACAATATAAATAGATTTATCCTTTCTGGTGCTGTTGGTGTAAGCTGGTGAGTGGTGTTACAGTGAGGTGAACACTCTTGAAACACTTCAGGTTATTTGTACCAAGAGATCACTTTCTGTTCTGAAAGTCTGGTCAAACAGGATGTTCAAATTTTGCTTCAAAAATCCACATCTTCAGTGAGATGCTGTGAGTTAGCAGAGTCTGTTCAGGGTTAAAAGCATGGAAATGTACTATATAGCACAGGGAGTGTGGTTCTACCCATACTAATCAGCAGATTCTTTCTTATTTATATACGTTTGTACATTTTTGTGACAAACCTTTTTTTTGTTCATCTAAAAGTCTTTGCTTTAATATCAAATGTATATATAGTTAAGCAGGTGTTTCCTTTATTGTAATTGAACTGTTTTATTTTATTGGGGTTAATACTTGGGTACAAACTGAACAACGCAGTATCTGTCTATAGGTCGTACATTCTGTCGCCCTCAATTGCAGGTATTTTTCTAAATAAATTGTCCCCCCACCCAGGGACATGTACAGATTTAAGACTCTGGCATTTTATCATGTCTTCCTCAGGTTAACGGTCAACGTAACAGGACGGGGTCGTCGCCTGGACCCCTGGTGGGCCTCAATGTTTTCAACCAGCTCTTTGTAGGTGGATATAATGAGTACACCCCTGAACTGTTGCCGCTTGGCTCCAGGTTCCATCAGGGCTTTCAGGGTAAGACTGCTACAGCTTCATTACATCCCAACACTGCTGTCTGCGCTGAGAGCACTGGGGTTTCTGAGTTTCTCTCAGGATCTTTGTCTCTTTGTAAGCGGAGGCGAAGGTGTGTAATGAAAAGAGAGTTACACTCTCAAACACTTTCAGAACACGGTTCTGAAGTTGATTGTGTCTGCACCCTGTGATGTCTTCACACCCCATACAGTTGTGTGTCGAGTGCAAAACGGTGCCACCGCTCGTAAGTCACTTGCATAACATGCAAACAAACTTTGTCGTCATCGGCATCATTTATGGTCTTTCTCGCAGGTGTAGGAATGTGTCCTGGTGAACATCCATTGTGCCGGCTAATGTGCAGTGCTGTGGAGCAAGATTGCCATAACCGCTCTAATGACGACAGCTATGAATATCATCATAACAAAATTCAGCGGTATTGGGCACTATAGCGATGGAGCCTGTTATTAGAAATGTCGTGGCAGATCCATTTGAGGTGAGCAAGAGCTCTTGGTGTTCAGAGGCTGCGGTGATGTCGTGTGTGCACTTCTTTATCATGGAAGAATTCATTCTCTGCTCACCAAATAGACCCGGCAAAAATCAAATCATCTGTGGTATAAAGCATCTGTTTGCCCACACTGCGTTGCACTGCCAGTAGTCCACAGTAGGTATTGGTAAGCACTACCTGAGCCAGGCGGGGCTGGTGGAACCATAACCTTTCTGCTCGCGGTGTAATGAGAACTCATGAACGTCTAATCAGATCTGTGTGACCTTCCTCGAGCCCTAATCATGATGGCTGGCAGTGAACACACTGATAATGCACTTCAGTCCCAGTTATCAACAGATCCACACTCCCCTGTGGAAAGGTGTCGCAGGAGGGACTGCGGCTGCCGGGAAAGAAAAAAAAAAACTGTCACTCAATTTATGTTCTTGATTAAATAACAAGACATGAGTGAGTTTGTTAAAGTTCTGATTTCATGGTGCGGTTGTTTTCTAAGAATTTCTTTAAGACAATATTGACACTTTGGATCCTGTTAGGGGCCACACGGTCGGTGTAGCGGTTAGAACTCTTGCCTGTGCAGCATGAAGACCCGGGTTCGAGACCCGGTCGGATAAAGGGCTTTTCTGCATGGAGTTTGCATGTTCTCCCCATGTGTGCATGGTTTTCTTCCAGGTTCTCTGGTTTCCTCCCACAGTCCAAAAACATGCACATTTGTGGATTAGGTCAATTGGACACCCTAAATTGACCATAGATGTGAGAGTGGATGGTTGTTTGTCTCTAAGTGGCCCTGTGATGGACTGGCGATCTGTCCAGGGTGTACCCTGCCTTTCGCCATATGTCAGCTGGAGATGGATCCCGTTATTTTTTAAACTTCCCGTGAAAACGTTTCCCTGCAACAAACACATTCCCTCCACATTTCACTGCTAATAGTCAGACTCCAACTCAGTTCTCTTATAAATTAAAAATAGCCGGTTTATATAATCCTCCCTATAAATCTGCTTTGCCTTTCGATGGTTTGTGTTTGCAGCACGGCAGCCATCACTTGAGTCTGCCAAGAAGACAGCATCATGCCATGAATATTCATGAATGAGCATGACATTTCCCCCTGCATCCTCTTTATGCCAATGACTAATGCAGCAGAGAGAAGGGAGTCTGCATGTGCAGATGACTACAAGGCTTGTGCTCAGGCCTTGTATTTATAGAAGGCCCTGTGCTCAGCAGGTACAGGCCAAAGCAAATATTGTCTTGATAAAATTGAATTACGAAAGTGGAAAAGTCAACACGATGAGGAAGATGCATGATGGCAGGGAGGAAAACAAGGATTTCAAAACCTCTGAAGTCATGTGTGTGGATTGTAGTTGTGTTGAGACTTTGTTCTATCAAGTTTTAGAATTAGTATTGAACAACAATATTTGAGCAGGAAAACGAAAACACATGCGAACATAGGACCCGAATCACATTGTAATGCTCACATCTATTGACTGGCAGGGTCATGTGGTCGTTTTTTCTTCTTCTCTTTTTCACAGGGTGCATTTCTGATGTGCAGTTTCGCACAAGGAAGGACAGACCGTTCAAAGCACTGGGACAGCCTGCGGGACACCCGGCCTTTGGACGCAGTGTGGGTCAGTGTGGCGTCACGCCGTGTGTTCATATTCACTGCGGGAACGGAGGGACATGTGTTGACTCCGGCGCATCGGTGTAGTGAGTGAACAGAGGAACACATTTGAATTTATTTTCTGATTATTTATAATGACTCCACTCATAAATAACACAACAGTGCTGCATAATGTGATGTGTACAAGTGTTGTGATGAAACCTCAACAGCCTTCATATGATCAGGTGCACAAAACAAGGCGGGGAATAACGCACATACAACACCCTGTAGCATCTGACTGTGTCCGTCTGCAGTTGCCAGTGCCCATTTGGATGGAAGGGAGCTCTGTGTTCAGAGACCGTGTCTGTGTGTGATGTCGAGCACAGTCCCCCTCCTTTGTGTGCCCGCGGCTCCACCTGCATCCCTCTCCCAAATGGATACACCTGCCAGTGTCCCCTGGGGACTGTGGGGCCTTACTGCGAGAAAGGTCGCATCTCTGAACCCTATCATTGCGCTGCATATGTAATTGATGCATATAATTAGACGAGAGCCTCACTGTTCAATTCTTTAACTGCTCTCATGTTGTGCACGTTCAGCTGTGACCATCAGTGATCCATTCTTCAACGGCAACTTGTCGTCGTGGATGTCATTCCCACCTCAGACTATCAGATACAGGAGTGTTGTGCAGCTGCAGTTCCAGCCTTTGTCACCCGATGGCATCCTTGTCTACACTGCGCAGCACCTCGGTGGCCAAGCTGGTGAGGACACTCGGCTCCATAATTAGCTTTATAATGAGAAACAAAACACTATGATGGATGCAAAGAAATTCTTCTACCTACCCGTCTGTCTGTCTGTTTATCTATTGTAAAGAAAATATGGTACTACATGTAAGGCAGGGGAACTAAACTGATCAGTTCATCAAAAACATTAGTTGGAAATCAAAACATGAATCTACTGGGTCTCATTTTGACTCTCAAGATAAGATAAAAAGTAAAATGTTGTTCTAAAATATATATACAGAACTCTTAGTCAACAATAGTTGTGTTGTTTAAGCAATTTTCTCTATCACCTTATCCAGAAAATACAGGAAAACACATATGCAGTAGTAAGATAACACATTTATCGGACAAAAAAAATGTGGCATTTAGTGTGACCTACCCTTACGCTTTAATAATAGCACAATGCTGGCGTTCTTAAACTGAGGCTAAAACACTCAATGTTATTGGTAAAAACCTGTGTTTATCCTATTTCTGGGAGAAAAATATCTGCTGTGAAACCCCAGGTTTATTCAAGACATGCTTCAGCATTACGCGCACATTTAACCGATTGAAAGATTGCTAATATGTGACCAACTTTGAAACTGTGAAAATACCTTTTTTTTTTTTTTTCTTCTCCCAACAGGAGACTTTCTCTGCCTTTTCCTGAAATCTGGGTTTGTCCAGCTTAGATATGATCTGGGGGACGGCACTCACATTCTGCAGTCTGCTGACAAAGTGGACTTGCATGGAAGTACCTGGCACACGGTGATAGCGGGCCGAATCGGTCGCCGGGGCTTTCTCAGTCTGGATGGTAAGGAGGTGAGAGAGAACGTGACTGAAGGGATGACCTCTCTCGATGTTGCCACAGACATCTTTGTCGGGGGCGTGTCCACCCTGAGTTTCGTCTCCACTGATGCAACTGCAGGAGAAGCAGTGGGCTTCACTGGTGGCGTAAGAGAACTTGTAATCAACGACCAGGAGCTTGAGTTAACAGAGAGGGGGGCAGTTAGTGGAGCAAACGTAAGGGACTGGGATGGGACAGCTTGTGGGTACAAGGTGTGCCAAAATGGGGGTCAGTGCAGGGCAACAGGAAGTCACTTATTCACATGTGACTGCCCACTGTCATGGACTGGCTCTGTGTGTAACCAATCTGTAAGCTGTGCAAACAACATCTGCAAACATGGCTCCTTGTGTGTTCCATCTAATGTAACCTCATACCACTGCATCTGCCCCTTAGGAAGAGGAGGGAGGTACTGCGATGCACAAACGTCCACAGACACTCTCAAGTTTGTCGGGAACTCGTATGTTAAATACTTTGACTCGAGGTATAACACAAGAAACCTGAAAAACGCACAGGTTTCTTTCAGCTTCAGCACAAACTCAAATGACGGTCTGATCGTGTGGATGGGAAAGGCCGAACACGAAGACGACGACTACCTCGCAGTTGGACTCGAGAGTGGTCTCCTAAAAATGACCGTGAATCTCGGAGAGAGACTCTCCCTCCCGTTAATATTCAGAAATCTTACGCTGTGCTGCAATCGATGGCACAACGTATCCGTGTCTTTAAACAGCACCGTTATTCAGGTGTTCCTGAACAGTAGGAGAATTCTTTATGAAGACGTGGACCCATTTGAGCGTTATGTGGCCTTAAACTACAGGGGTCATCTTTACTTCGGAGGGTTTGAACTACACAGAAATGTGTCCGTTATCACCTCTGGATTGTTTTCAAAAGGCTTTGAAGGGAATCTTAGGAATATATATTTGTTTGAAGATACCCAGCCTTTGAAATTTCTCAATAGTAGCGAGGGTTTTAATGTCTATGGGGACAGTTTGTAGTAGTGTGAATGAACTCCTTGTAGTCTTAACCTTGCTGTTATTTGTTCACCCTATTACCAACTTTTAGATTATTATATTACTTGAATGTAAACAGGCCCCTGTAATTAGTGTTTTTTTGTTTTTTGCCGTGGATAAAAAGACATACAAGTTTTTATAATCAACAATAAAAAAAAGGATTAGCTTTATTACGAACTGTACATAAACACACAGTGCAAAGGCACACGTCATCTCTAAAGTATATTACGAGCCAAAATGTACATACTTTTCAATAGAAAGTAAGTTTAAAATATTTAAGAAACTTAAAAGAAATAAAAGTTGTTGGGGGGGGGCAATGCCGCTGTTTAGATCTACCTTCTGTGAAATGTTTTCTGTTACATTCATTCAAAATGCTGAAAATTAAACCTCTAACCTAATGGTCCTCACATGTTACGGCAGGACTGAAAATATTTACTTATTTGCAGTCAGTACAGTAGCTTAGTACAAAACATGACATGTATAATAAAAAGCTTAAAAAGTTTAAAATGCTTCATTATAATTATCTTCTTGGTCTGAAGCGTCTTTAACAACCTTTACAGTCCTACTGAAATGATCTCATTTTGGCTGTATAACATAAGAAATGGCCTATAAGCTGCATAATGATGTATAAAATAAACAATTAAGCTGATAGCAGTCTTTCTAGCACTACTCTGCTTTTTAAAAAAACAAAATTATGAATAATTGTCTTTAGAACTTCTCCGTCCATTCTCATAATCAGAGTCTCGTCTGTGTCTATGTCTGTCCTTGTGGCGACTGCTGTATTCTTCACTGTGGTGCCTCTCTTTCCTCTTCTCGCCATACTCTGAGTGTCCGTGGTGTCTGCTCCTATCTCTGTGCTTGTCATCATGGCTGCGATCGTGCTTTTTTTCCCGCTCCCGGTCGTGATGTCGGCTCTTTTTTCCGTGATGAGAGTCCCTGTGGTGGCTGTGCCTCCGCTCTCTGTCCTCTGTGTTCCGTGGCCTCTCCCATGGGTCACTGTATTGCTCCTCTAGTCTCCTGTGGTCCTTGGCCGTAGATAATGGTGGCTGCTCAGATTGCTGAGAGTAACTCTCAGGGTACTGTGACTCAAGTCCAGGAACATGTGAAGTACTATCCTGAGCTCTTGGTGAACTGTGGTTCTGATCCTGGATGTTTGCGTCGGAGATTGTGTTAGGTAGTGGGCTGCTTGAGTAGTCGAAGCTGCCAAGTGCCTGAGGCTGTTGTAGTGGAACTGGAGCTGCACTGTTGAATGCTGGGGAAACTGGTTCTGCATGTGGTTCCTGCACTTCAGGAGGACATAGTACTGGCGTTACAGCAGTACCAGTTTTGGCCATGACAGGCTCTTCCTTTTTACATGTAATCACTGTCTGGGTTTGTTCCTCAGGCTTGTTCTTGGCTTGAGAAAGCTGTAAATATCCTTGGTGAAATGGTGTAACTGAATCATTTCTAGTGGAGCTCAACACAGGAACGGGTTTAGGATTTAAAGGAGCTGGATTGCTGGCTTTATCCTTTTGTAGCACCATTGTTTTATCTTCAATCACACTGGAATATGCTATGGATTTTTTCAATATTCCACTTAAAGGAGGTTTTGAGCTATTTGTGGGATCTGAAGCGGCCTGTGATTTTGACTGTGACAACAAATTCCCTTCAGATGGTCCTTTTTCAGCTTCAGACAAAAGGCCAGCATCCCCTTTGTTTGCTGAGGCAGCACTGTTAGTTTCTGTCCCACTTGGAGATGCTGACAAGCTTGCCAGGAATGCTTCAGTCGATACATCTGGAGGCTTATCTTTGAGAGAGATATGAGCCCCATGGGTCGCTATAGCGACATCTTTTCCTGATAAGTTGTTTGCAGCGGATACATCAGTCGGGCTGGAGAGCTCAGGTTCAGCTTTAGCAGGTTTAGCCTCTTTCTTTTTGATGACAAAGCGCTCTCGTGATGTGGCAGCTGTTGGACTTTTAGTGTTTCCAGCTGATGCATCTGTTTTTGGAGATGGTTGGATCTTTGGGTTGTCATCTGCCGTTATTATAGGTTTTCCTCCAACATCTGGCAGAGGTGGCAATTCTCCTCCCCAGCCAACTAACACACCTGGAAGAAAGCGCAGAGGTTTTTGTGATTCCTGATTGGTGGTTTCCTCCGATGCAGATGGTTCTTGAAAAGTCTCTGTGACTGGCTCATCAACATCCTCAGTAGTGTTAAGTAGTTTGTCCTTCTCGTTTTTAGGAGTAGTAATCAAGGTAGAGAGAAAAAACTTCTCGTCCTCCTCTGATGCTCTGGTTTCTTTAGTGGAAATGGTGATGGGCTTGATTTCAGGAATAATCCGGACCGTTTCATTCACATCCACAGTAAGAAAATCCCTTTTTGGTCTCTGGCGGATTATGAGTCCAAGAAGAAGGTTGGCACGGTTGTTTTCTAAACCTATCAAGGAGATAAATTAAGTTTAAAAGATCAAATATGGAAAAAAATAATTATGCATCTGTATATCAGTCTTGTATTCAGGTTACCTGGCCCATCAAAGGGAACAAGCTGATGCGGAACTTTTTCAGTAGCACCCAACGGAATGAGATACATGTCCTTCACTTGTTTCCGGTTATTAGACACCACCCCAAAACGCCTACGACTGCTGAAGTACGCATACAAAAGAGTGTAGGAAATCTCATCTTCATCGGTCTCAGGTGAGAAGCGAATCAGGCACACCTCCTTTAATGAGATAAAAAAAAAACATTTGTCAGTAAAATCTTCCAAGCATCAACAATGACGATTTAAAGAAACGGCTGTTAAATGCATCACGTTACAAAGATTTTAATAGTATAAACTTAAACTGGAGCTGCTCTTTATCAGAGCTGCTTGTTTTTGTTAAAATGTATGTTTTAAGTTATATTATACACTTTTGATGCTAAAAGTGCTCCATCAACACAATCCTGCACTATTTAACAGGTGACTGAAAGGTGCTATATTCATCTTCCGAGGAAAATCTCAGAAAACTCACTTTTGTTCCAGTTGCCCGAATCTTCTCCAAGTAATCCCACACTGTCTGTGGACTTATCCTACCTCCAACTTGAATGCTATCTGGAAGGTCCTATTGAAAGGGGGGATGGAGTGTGAATATTACTGTCAGGATATTTCATCAGCTGTTTAAACTCTAATGTGAGGTTGCTCCAACTTTACCTCGGTCAAGTTATCCAAAATGCCAGAGATTGGGAAAGCTTTTGTTACAAGCTTTGCCACCGAGTGCATGTGAATGAAACCTCGCCACATGGACTTCAAGTTGGAAAGGAAAGAGGCCTCTTCATCTCGCCCAGTTACATGATCTGACCTGTGACAAATATAAAATACCACAGAAAGTTTGCAAAAAGAAGTTCTACACAAGAGCCACAGGGTATCAGAAATAAGGGTCTACCTTGCTTCATGGCCCGACTGGGCATGTCTAAAGCTCTCCTCCAAAACACTGAGGTGCAAGTCATCAAGTGCTGGTGCAGTCGAGCTCTTAGTTTCTTCCGTTTTGGTGGACTGCCTTCTGACAACTGTAGTAGCGACCACTTTGGTAGGTGCTTCTTCCACAGGGGGCGCCATTCGACCTTATGAAAACCAAAGAATTAAGAATGAATTCAGTCACACCTTTTCTAGTCTCCTAGAAAATGAGGCTTGAAAGATAATCACACGAAAACATCTGTAGACAGATCTTTGTAGATCATTTTTGGCTCAGATCAAGGTTTACCAGTGCATATTTTGCAGTGCAGGTCAAATAAATGTGACTTGTGTTGGTTGGTAGTGTCTTTCTCTTCTTTCTTGGTGGTCTCCGTTTTCTTCTCTGAGGTTTTCAGAGGTTCTACTGACACCTCTGTCACTTTGGGCAGAGGGTCCAGCTGAGAAACATTGGGAAAATAATCTGTAAAACACATCACCCTTATTTGCTTGTATATGTGACGCAGAGTAATATTTGATGTGTTCTTACATCAGCAGGCTCTGGAGCTTTCGCTGGTTCCTGGCTTTCAATTTCAATTTCACCCTTGTGTGTGATCTTAATGATGGGTCGTCTCTCTACCTCTCTTTGCTCCTTTTCAATCATCTCAATAGTCTGTGAAAAAAAAGGATTTGTATGCTTTAGTTTAAAACGAATACAAACACATGTAAAGAAACATGTTATGGAGATACATTTCCATAGCAAAATTATCAAGGACTCTTGCAGATATACGTATATGTGCCGAAGTACTTACATGTCGGTTCTCCCTTTGTCGCCAAGCAGCCAATTCTTTTGAGGCCAGTTCCTCGGGACTCATTCGAATTAGATTGCTAGGTGAAATTTCCCCTTTTAGAACCCTCTTAAAAAGGACCTAAGTGATACGATTGATATAAAAGATAAAGAAAATTGAAACACAGCAGCAAAACACCGTACAAATGAATCTGTTTTGAAATGGTACTTACGTTATTTTTAGAATCTTTGAGGTTAAACATTAAGCTTCTGTATTTGTTCTTGTATTTATTGTCTGTATCTTTAAACAAGTGAAAAAGTTCTCTCTCTGTCTTCTTGGCAACTTCAGAGGCCCTCTCCACTGAGATGCTCAATTCAGACTCCTTCAATCTAAAAAGCAGAAAGTGCCGCATTTTTGATGTCACATTTTCAACAAAAACACTTGGAATACAACGTTAATATCCAGTCTTAGATAATGAAACACTTACCTTTGTGTTAGGATTTCTTTCAGCGAATCACGCACATTTCTCCTGACTGCGTCAACAGACACAGGCTTCTTTGAAGCTGTTTTACTTTTTGTCTCATGTTTCAGGTGAGTGCCTGTACAAACAGAATATCAATATCTAGTGAGCAGGTGAGGAAACACTGTCACCACAACGATTATAAAATAATAAGAGTTCAACGAGATAGCTGAAATTAAATTGAGGAGGTTATGTCAAACTGCAGAAGCTGCTTGTATGAAACCTGTTGATTTGCCACAAATCTTAATACAACCCAGCACCCTCTCTCTCCCTGAACCAGCAATACCTGCGGGCAGTGAATCACAGTAGTTGCAAAGAGGAGAGAACAGAGAGGAGGAAAGACTGATACCGACTGAGGTCTGTGTTCTTTATTCTCTCTTAACTTCATGCAGTATTGTGATGTCTGTTACATTATTTATTCTACTAACACTTTGGATTTATTTGCTGAGATATTAAATGGATGTAGTGACTTTAATAATGTCAACGTTACTGTTGCTTTTAGTTATATTTGCAAGTCAATCAAATCTGTTCTGAAATTATATTATCATCATTCATATATTGTCATCTACACAATCAATCACTTGAAAGGACCCGTTTAATCTTGTGTAATGCAAATTAATAGTTACGAACCTGTTTTATAAGCTGCATCTGCAGAATGTCTTCTCTCAGGATCCTATATTGAGAAAGAATTAAAAGAAAAATTGCAATTAATATTACAGGAAATTAAATGAAAAAATATGACATATTGTAACCCCTGAGTTTAGTAAACATCAAAATAACATCTTCAAATGTCTTGTTTTGTCCACAAAGATATTCATATGTCTTATTTGGGTGGGGTTCTTTAATATTAAATATTCACGTAAAAGAAGTTGAAAAATCTTGTTTTTATTTTAAAAACACTCAACCCAATTGATCTCATATCAAAGTACGCATTCATTTAGTAACCAAGATTACTTTATATAGAGTAATTGTTGCAGCTCTAATTTTATGTGCAGGAAAATTTAAGCTGGTGAGTACACTGTGTTAACCACACACCCATGTGCAATCCTCCTGCATTGTGTAGTGGTTACACTGGCTATGAATAATATCAGAGGATGAATTATCTGAGGGAACAAATACAATGTCTGTTGAAAGTCAAATATTTGTAATATGGTTTAATAATGACAGTTTTTACCTTTCTTACTGGTCTGACACCTCCAGATGCCAGTATCTGGGAGGGTCCTGGTCTGGGTTTGGGAGGCAGCTTATGGTCCTGAGCCTCTGTCTTAGCTGGAACTTCTGGTTTGGTTATACTTGGGGGCTCTGGCTCCACCTTTCTGCTCTCTTCTTCACAACACTTCAAGCAGACATACATCTCGTCCTCCTCCTCCATTTCACGTACCTTTGACAGGTCGAGACCAACGCAGTCGCCATGGAACCAGTCGTCACAGCGACCACAGCCAACCATGAACCTAGACGAAGTACACAATTAATTAAGGTGTGTTTGCAACGAAGTATTAAGTCGTGTTAACCAGAGAACAGAGCTGGAGACAGACAGGTCTATGTAACTGTTCAAATACTGTATGCTGTGCTCAGTAAATGCAAAACAATATTTTGCTCATTGTTCTAATAATGCTTTTACACTGCACTATTCTTTACTATCTTTAGGTGAAAAGCAACACTTACATGTTATTGTGATGTTGCTTGCACAGACCACAACAGTTGTTTCCATCCCATACAGTGTCACTGTTAGCGGGTTGCTCCTCAGCGGTTTCCTTCTTCGCAACAGGGGCATTATCTGGAATAAACAGCTGCGGCTCATCCACAGAGATGCTTCTTGGAGTTTTACTTTTCTGTCTTTGAAGAATCTTTTCCAGCTTTTTCAGTTTGGACTTTTCCTGTCCTCCTTCATCAGGTGTTTTTAAAGTTTGACTTGGACAACTGTGCACTGGATGAGCCATCTCAACTTTGGGGCCAGAATGTTTGGTTGGCGTCTGATGATCACCAGCACGGTTGGCTGATGGTGGGCTCTTCTTCACAACGGAGCTTGGTGACTTTGGTAATTTTGGCTTCAATTTACCATCTCCTGTACCTTGTACCTTTAGCACTTTAGTAGCAATCTCACTTTGGGCATTTTCTGTGGGCCTTTTCAGTGGTGACATGTCTTTCTTTTCCTTAGGAGATTTGATTTTGTGCAGATCACTTCTTTGAATGACATTTGATGGTGAGGTAGGAGATACTTTATGCTCCTTAACTGTGGTGCTTGGTTTACATGAAACTAAATCCTTATCCTTGTTTATGGTCAGTCCTTGTTTGGACTTTGGATTGTTTGGATTTTTGGCCACAATCGGTTGCTTTCCCTTACTGTCACCCTTACATACTGAAGTTTTGTCATTCTCATTGGATTGTGGCTGTTTGATGTCTTCTTTCTCTTCCGTCACTATCTTTTGCTCAACAGCAACACTCTGATTGTCAAGCTTTGTTTCCTGTGTGCAGGGGCTCTCTTTTATTGTTCCATTAGAAGTCTGCACATCATTAGGATTCACATATGGGCCCAGCCCAAGGGCTAAATCATCAGCAGTGCTCTTCTCAGTTGCATCCACCACTGCCACGGTCTCAGATATGGGATTCTGCATATTAACAGTATCATCTGACAACACGGCAAAACCCACATCGCCACCATATGACATACCATCATCAAAGGGAGCAGATTGGGTTGTATCAACGTTTTGTGCATAAGAGGGTCCTGGAAGCAACTCAATCTTGAAACCCCCAATTGTAACTGTCAATCGTCTCAGTACAACTGAAGGACTCATCCATAATCCACCATCAAGATTATTAATATTGATACGCCCTCCCAGAATTAATTCTTTCTTTAATTGGGTGCCTTTAACTCCATTTTCAATGAGAAACGACTTCTGAAGCCTGTTAGCTGGTTTACTTCCTGGTCGTCCTCGGGTCATGGTTTTAGTGGATGTGTTGGCAGGTTCTGGATCACAACTATATTCTGTTTCAACGAGAAGCAGCAAAACATGGCAAAATGTGTCACTCATAACATTTCTAGTTTAATGATTTTATATGGCGTCAACAGAAATATAAGACCAACTTACCAAAAAGTAAATTGCTTGGACGTTTCCTGGGCCTGCCAACAGAACGCTTGACTTGTGTAGTCTCTGCAGCTGTCACTTCACTGGTGAGACCTGCAGGTGCTAAACTATCAAGGCCTGCTAATAGATGGCGAAAAAAATAATAAAAATTGTGTCTCTTTGTATATAAATATGAAAGACAAATATTCTACTCAAAAATGTTGCATATTTATGAGTATAATGTATATGTCTATTACTATGTCATTTACAAATGAAAGGAACAGAAACAAATAACTGTGTTACACTCGGCTCCCCAAAACATATTCACCAACCAATTTGTGTCATGATTTTTATGTTTGAACACAGTGATAAAATACTGATTGGAAAGTGGTGCTGCTGATTGATGATTATAATGTGAGCAAGTATGCAATTCATGCTTAAAAGCTTGTTCAAATAAGTTACTTCTGATTGAGTAATATTGTTAAGCAGCCACATTATGGCTTTGTAGTTATCAGCATTTAATCAATGACTGGATTCAGAAAAACATGCACATAAGATTTCTACCAATTTTTTTTGTCTGTTCACATACCTGTGGCAGTAGTAACGGGAAACGCAGGGTCCTCATTGTCCAGCAGGTTGAACTGAGAGCTTGCACAACCAAACATAGGATCTTTATCACTGAGCATATTCTTCAGCGAATGTTGAAGTCCAAGTCCTGTCCCAAACTCATTACTGGCTCCACAGTCCAAATTTTGACCTGTTATCAGGGAGTCATCCAACTGGTCACTGGGTATTAAATGATTAAAGGTGTCCACAACATCCATGAATGCTGCTGCCTTCCTAGATGAAAACAACACAAACATAATGTAGGGAAGAAACAACTTGTTATTATAACTACTGAAAAGCATACAGTAACAACAAAAGTTTATAATACTTTATGATTTGTAGAGGATGCTGCCAGGTTACATTACATATAGGACAAATAATAAAGTTCTTGAGGGTAAAGAGGGACCTCTAGATCCCTCAATCAACTGTAGATACCACCCGGATTAACGATGGCTCAACGTTGCTAGCCTCGATGTTATTGCCTGGGAGTAGTCCGTTATTTTATCACCCATTATCGTGTACCGCAGGCGAGGTTGTAATCATTTAGTCAAAGTGCAATAACACTATTCATATTGCCACTTAAGCAAGGAGGATAACGTTAAAATAATGTGCAAATAAACAGTGATAAAAAAATAAATAAGTACAGCACAACAGTAGGCCAGTTCCCAGCAGCACATACACCAATAGCGCTAGCTACTAAACTCTCACATGGACCGATTCGAAACTATAAAATGATTGATTTAATATCACCCAATTTAATTTAATATGTTTATCAAAACACAGAATAGGTGAGGCCATACTCTGCCACGAAGTCGACTGCTAGTTAGCATGCTAACGTGGTAGCGCGGCTAATAACGTTATGTTGTTGGCAACATAACGCTAACTTCTAAAGGGAGTCGCCATATGGGAACTCGTTGTTTTAAACGCAACCATTGTTGTTGTTGTGGAAAAACTACATACACATTCATAAAATGCGTTTACCAGAAAAGCTAACAAACGCTGAACGACATATGTGCATACTGAGTTACACAGCTCGATGCTAAATCTGTCATTCCGGCTAGCTAAATGGCGTTAGCATAGGCCTATAATGCCAAGTTTGTTAGTAGCCTGAGAACTGCTGCGCGGGCAAGCTCGTGTGCATTTGGTCCAGGGTTTCTATTTAGAATACTTTAGAACATCTGGGTTTAGAAAAATATTAAACTCCTACTCCTCTCTTGCTGCAATGCCGTATCCAACTCGCGTAAGGTTACATGCTAGCACAGTTGCTCCCAGTAACTTCCTCCAACTCCGCCGTGTTTTGCCCCAGTGCTGCAAAGCCCCTGACAGGCAGCGCCGCTTGTCACGTGGTTTGTGTTTACAGTTTCATGGCAGCGACAGTAGAACATCTTACTGCTCTACAGCAGGAGAAACTGCGGTTGAAAGCATGAACAATTTAAAATCATAACGCTCACACCATTTGCACATTTGTTCTCCCCTGCAGCTCCTACACACATTTATTTCACACAACCTCCACACTTATATGTCTAGTGTCTGGTCTTCTTTTTAAATATAAGCTTTAAATTAGTATACTACCACACTTCGTGCATAGTAATTGCTTTTCTTAAATTATACAGTGTTTGTAACTGCACCAAAACACCAAAGTAAATTCCTTGTATGTTGAGACCTACCTGATTCAGCAGTACCATGTTGTTCAGGTGAAATACGCCATTTCCATATATTAAAGTAACAAAGTAAAACAGTCAACACTACATTTAAATATTTATTTTTTATATTTGATTCACACATTCTAGCATTTGTAAGATAAGCGCCATGTAGGAACTACAAAGTAAAATAACAAAAGTCTATGAAATAACACTATGACAGGAATCAACGATTTCGATGAATAATATTTAAGATACTTGGTGCTTGAAAACTGTCACTCAACATCTACAAGTCCAACAATTTATTTAAATCTACATTTCTATAAATGGCAGGCAAAAAATAAATGAAAACTGTCCATCAAAAATAATGTATGAAAGGTATGGGTGTCAAGACCTATAAAACAATAAAATGTCACTCTCCTGTCTCCACTTCAGTCAGTGAAATATGTAAACAACAAACAATTCAATTTAATGTGGAAGAAAATAGGCATGTTCTCTAAATCATCAACCAGCCACTGTTTCATAGACAGGGCAACAAATAGGTCAAAATAGGTGGAGGATCATTGTGAGGCTGTTGTTAACAACAGCTTAATTAATGGTGCTTGAAGAGCACTGAAGATGCACAAACACCGCAGCACTTTGTCCTTGCAAACAGCAATGGTGTTTATTTTTATACAGTGTGAGGAATTAGACCTGTCCGTTCATCCAGGACACAGCAATTCCTGGTATACACAGCTGAAACATAGGGGTCAGCTGTATTTAATGTCCCTGAGTCAAGTGCTAACCAATAAAACACGTGTTTTTAAAATCCAATGTGTGAAATGTAAGGGAAATCTAATCAGAAATTGGAGACAAAATAATTATACCAATATTTGTATACATAATAACAAAGTCTACCTAGGTTCTCCAACACACTGGGAACAGATGGGTGAGGTAAGACATACAGTATTCACATGCAACATTGTCGCAACATTTTACACACTACCTTAAAATCAATTTGATGAAAGACATTAGGCAAATCCAATATTTGCATATGTGATATGCAACACAGATAACTAGGTAATTTTAATTGTACGGACTAGTTGCTCCTGTGTCTCCAGAATTAAAGTAAGAGAACCTAACTTTTTACAATATACAGAAGAAAACACTTTTCTTAGGCTACATGCAACACCCATGTTTTTGGGTATGAAATTGTTATTTCTACAATGTCTCATTTAATCTTGCATTCGGGTCTAATCCATACCACAGAATATCATTTTCCACAGCTGCCCAAGCCATCCGCTCTGTGGTAAATGAGGCTGCCCACTGCCCTGATGGAGTAACTGCAATCGCACCACCAGCTCCTCGAACACGCTCTCCCATGTACCGCAAAGACACGTGTGAAGCATCTGCCACCGATTTACCTGCATGTTTGTGTTGCAGGGGAAGAAGATATTAATTAAAATATATGAAAATCCTTTTTTTGTTAAACTGAAAACGAGGAGTACTTTACCTTGTTCAATATGTGAAAGAATGAGTCTGGCCAGTGTGACTTTAAGAATGGACTCTCCATGACCTGTACAAGATACTGCACCATTGAAGTTGTCTGCATACGCTCCAGCGCCTTTGTTTGTCAACATGAGGAAAAAAACTTTAAAAAATGGGCACTAGTACAGTGTGAGTTAACAACAACAAAAATAGCCAACGTTGTGTAATAAGTGAAATTATAATGTTTTATTTTGACTGCAGCTGCAGTAAATTAATAAATTCATACCAATAACTGGAGAGTCTCCTACTCTGCCGACCATCTTATTTCTGATTCCTCCAGTTGATGTTGCACATGCAACATTACCAGCACAGTCCACGGCAACTGCTCCAACAGTATCATGTGCCCTTGATTTAGGAAAATAATGTATCATTCAAAGTAAAAGAGAAAAACATGCAAATTGTACATCTGCCATGTTTGGTATAAAAATTGTCTTATTTAGAAGTAAGTAAAAGTCTGTACACTGTAAAAAATCTATACAGAAAAATGTAACTTTACATAAGAAAGAGTCAAGATAAGTCAAATGCGGCAAATTCTCACCACTGAGAGTTAAAATCCTCCATCACTCCAGTCACATATTTCTTGTGTTTCTCCCATTCTTTCCTCTCAAACTCAGTCACCAGTGTTTCAATGGGGACTGTGGCCATACCAATGCTGTCTGCAAACATGTTTGCACCTCTTCCTGTCAACATGATGTGGGAAGTCTGATATTTTCCATGGCAGCACACGCGTATGAAAAAGTTGAAATAGAAAATGTATCTGTAATGACATTCTCACTAATGGGTGAAGCCACTCAGCTCATTGCACACAAAAGCTGTTTGCCATTAGAGACATTCTCGAGAGGTAAAATCAATATCAATGCATAGATATTAAGAAAGGCCGAAGTATACAAGATGACAACCTTTTCCATCACCGCTCGCGCCAGCGACACTGGGTTGGCAATGTCCTTCAAACAAGACACAGCACCACTGGCAAGTGTTCTCCCATCCATGATAATGGCATCCATCTCCACTTCTCCATCAGCGTTAAGTGTTGCTCCATGGCCTATAATTAAATATTACACAAGCAATAACTTTGTTCTAGAATGGTCAGTACTGTGCAATTACAAACAGAAATGGTGGTAGAGTGAAGCTATGCTGTTGCATGAAGTAAAACTTATACTTTCCAGATATCATGTATTCAATTTTGTGTTGCCTGCTACATCCTCACATGTCCACAAGGTGGTGTCAACATTGCACACAAGCAGCAAAAGAACACAATGTGAATGATTGATACACTAACATCAAAATGTGTGAGAAAGGTAAGTTCACCATGATAACGGCTGACCTACACTGATTCACTAACAACGTATAAAGTACCAGACAAGACGGATCCGTTTGTAGACATAATCTGTGTAAATTTGTTTTCCACAGACGTCATCCTGGATTAATGCTGGATTATGAAGATGAGCACCCATAATCTGGGGGATGACATCGCCCCTGTTGACCATAATCATCCAGTTTCTTTATGGAGACTAGATGATGTTGGCATCACCACCAGCAGATGGAGACAGTGCTCAACAGACAGGTGATTTGTAAATTATTGAAGAAGTGTGTGACATGTGGGGGAATTCTTTGTTGTTTTACAGTAGCTGTTTTCAAACGGAGTATAGTGAAGCAGGAATACACCTATGCAGGGCCTACTGGAATTAAATTAATGAATGAGCAGCAGTCCCATGATCCCTTGCTGTTACACCAGCCTCCAAAATTGATTAGGGAACATTTTGTGTACCTGCGTTGAACACAGGATTATCCTCCAGAGCTCTCACCGCTGCTTCAACAGCATCCACTGAGTTTCCTCCTGTTTTCAGCACCGAGATCCCTTTACGTGCTGCAGCCTTGACTCCGTTAACGGAGGCCTCGGCCAGTTCATCTGGTATGGCCCACGCCCCGCCGTGTACGACTACAACTCCTGACATATTTAAGTTACTGCAGGAAAAAGAAACACAGTGTTTTGACAACAGTTATTTATACAGAAATAGTGGTTTACTCATTTCCAGACAGACTTTTCCCAGCATGCTTGAGGTTTAGTTACACTTTTCCTATTTGTTATTATAGATGAATACACTATACTAGACTAGACTTAAAAACAGGCAATACATCTGGCAACTCGTCTCTTCGCCAGCTGGTTTCATCATAAAAGTGAAGGTGGTGGATAGGTGTTATGCTGGGGCGAATTATAAAGGATCAGATATATTCAGTCTGTCAAGTTTTGCGATGTATCGGTCGATCTCTGTGGATTTAAAGTGCTCGGTGAACTCTAACAGGCTAAATCCAGCACTGGTCCCGTTAATTTTTGGTCTATTATTTCAATGATCTACCACAACGTATTATTATCGTGTATTATTGTTTTTAACTCCAAGGATATTAATCAATATCTTTGATGGCATTTGTCTTTTTGTTTGTTGTTAAGAAGCATAACAATGAAATGTCAAGTTTCAAGGTATGTTGGTTGTGGCACAAGGAAATAAATGATTAGATTTTGGTAGTGATCAAGACATGGATCTGGAGTTACAGGTTTGCACTCTCTGGGTGCTTATTCTCTAGTCATTAATGTCTTTTTCCACCTCTTTTCACTTGATTTCCATGCAAAGACATTTCAACTTTTCAGTTTCTAGAAGGAAAAACTCTCGTAAATAACTGGTTTCTTTCTCAGTATCAACAACATTTATATCTGCCACTAACAATAGTTAATACGTATAACAATAATGCACAACATGTTCTGGCTGCACCAGCTTTAAATCATCAAGTAACCTACTATATGTTGAATGATTATTTGACATGATGCAACTTTCAGTTGATTCTCTCTGATCTGTCAGGAAGAGAAGATCTGACTTCACTACAAAAATTATTTGAACCAGCAGTCGCTAAAAAGGACGTTCGTTTACTCTGGGACACTTTCTTGTTTTCTGTTCGGTCAGCCTGAAAACCACAGGTGATAATTAAACATCTATATTTTTTCCTACCTTTCCAAATCCTCACATTTACTCCCGCGGGAAAAACGCTCCGCCATAGTCACGTGGTTTTGAAGGACTTGGCAAAAGTGTTTCTATTTTCACTTCCACCCTTTCATTGCCGTGTCTTCCATATATATTTCCGGTCTGGCATTTCAAAATAAAACATATAGTGTCGCCCTTACTGGGCTGACATTTAGTTTTAACCCTCTTTAAAGCGATAGTTCAGGTTTTATTTTTTGGGGTGTTTTTTGCGTGGTTGTAGGCTGCCAAAGATCAGGCTCATCATATAAAATCTAATAATTCAAAATATGTGTCTGAACATTTTTACATCTCACAGTTCTTTTAAAGAAGTTATTTTTCAAAACAAACATTTAATGATACCTTTTTTTTAGATTTATCCGCCTAGTTTGACAAAGGCAGGGGTAAAGAGGAAAAACAAAAAAGATTGATTTATCGCTTTTGTTTTTGTCCCATAGCAAAAGATTGTGTATCTTGTTGATCTCTTCCGAAAGTTTGAAATGTGCCTAAAGAGTAAAGAGTAAAACTTTGTCTTATTGAGAGGATGGAGACCTTGGGGACACTATTAATAAATTAAATGTCAGCTCTTCACCCTAAACAATGCAAGTTAAGGACTAAACACAAGTCAAAGTAATGATACAATTAAAAAACACTATTAAGTTACATTACAAATAAACCAGATTAAAAGGCAGCTACAGTTAATGCATTTATAATACTGGTGATTAATGAGAAGTTACCTAAAATACTACAAAAAAACAATTCACACTGCATCACATGGGTACAGCTGGGAAATGTGTAATGAGACACTTTGACCACTAGAGAGCTGTAAGAATCCATGTGATAAATGTACAATTACTATACTAATGTCTAATAGAAAAATTGTTGGCACTAATCTTTCATGTTGCTCTTCTGATGCACATTCCTATCTTTTAATTTTATTCCACCAGCTTTAGATTAAACCCACAGCCATTATATGAGATTACAAGATAAAAGCGTATTAACAGTCACAACCAACATCAGCATGGGTCACCACTCAAACAGCAGCAAGCTGATTAATCATTGAGTGAAATTACATCAGTGAGTGTTTGAAGCAAGCAATTCACCAACAGGGGCATAGATGCTGGTTTTGTGTAAAACTGAAAATTAAAGTCTTCACTCATTTCAGAGAAAAGAAACGTTAATTAAAAACATGCAAATGATGATCAATACTGGTTCCATCTAGGCTTAATTGGTAATACGCCAAGAAGATATTGGTTATTCCACCTGTTTGCAGCTCTGTGGTGCACGTGTCTCCCCCATATTAAACTATGCTTCAAGTATATATATGGGGATATAAAGACTGTTTTTTAGGTGTTCATAAATTTGCTCCTACTCTGGCCATTCAGGCCAATATATGAGGGTAATATATAAGTTGTATTGCTAGGTCAATAAGACATAAATGTGAAATGGATACAACTGTGGAATCGTTTTCTTAATATGCCAAAAAAAACTGGTGAAAAAGAAGATGGAGTAAATCCCACGTAATAAAGACACTGAAGATATATTCACCTTACATAACCTAACATGGACACAATTAGAAGCAAATTACTGGCTAAATGTGAAGAAAAATGGCAAACAATCCAAATTAAGAAAATCAAGCAATTATTGTTGTCTAGACTTACATTAAAGTAAATGTATCAAGAAGTCGGTGATCCTATATATACCTGAGAGCTTCAGTTTTCTGAAAGCACCTTCGCAATGAATATTCAAGTTTAAAAGAAAAAGTTCAAATATGTCTGATTAATGCCATCATTTACACTTTGTCACTGCAGCTATGGATTGAGAATAATTATATTTTGGTGCTTTGAAGTTATATCATTTGTTGTTTATAATGTTATTTAAATTGTCAGTCCCAAAATGACTTTCTGGAGAGAATGTGTCTCCTCTTTGTGCTTTGATCAGATATTTGATTCCAAAATTAAGTCAGTGTGGTCACAATCATCTCCAAAGGTCAAGTGGAGCTAGAATTGGTCAGCCTCTTCTGTTCAAAAGTAATTTGTCAGTAAGTCAGGCAGCCAGCATCCTGTGCTGTAGATGACTTCAGGATATAAATCAATATCATAGCTACGGGGACCAGAGAGGCATTTCATTTAGGATGCCAATATGAAGAGCTATTAAAGAATTCGCTTGACAATAAAACTTCTTTAAGGAGTTGTCATGTAATTTACTTCACAGGCAGTAATGGCTCCTCTTGATTTGACCTCTTTGTGCCACAACTACTGTATTTCATCTCAAATAATTAAATTTTTTTTATAATATTCTGACTTAGATGGTGGGTTTTCAGTACTGCCCATCTGAGAAGCCAACAAATATAAACAGCAAAAACATCTTACTCATCTAATCACATCTTAATTAGCTTCTTAACATAGAAGCTAATTAAATAACAGAATAAGAAAACATTCTATTTTTTTATTTTCCCTCTCTAGGGGACGCCACAGGAGATTATCTGCATATTTGATTTGGCAGAGATTCTTACACCAGATGCCCTTCCTGACGCAACCCTCCCATTTATCTGGAATTGGGACAGGCACGATATTTTAAGTAACACATTAAACATGTGATTATCGTGTACTCCTATGAATTTCATTTAATTTTCATGTAATGGAAAAAAAAGTACAGCTTCATAAGTGCCTGTTATCCACAGTCGTGTACTGTAGGTGTGTGGTGTTCAGCACCATGGACAGTGACACAGAGGCCAGAACAGGAGTGTTTTTGTCCCTCAGGCACAGCTAGTGGTCAAACAGTGCATTGTTCAGTTTGACAGGAAAACTAGATACTCTGTGGTGAACTCTGTGAACTCTAATAGAGACCTAGAAACGAGGGTAATTGGATGAGATGTTTTTCAGCTCATAGACTTCCAAAATCCCTTGACTAAAGACATGGGATTATATTGATGTAATGTGCTCTCATATGGTGGCTGCTACTGAATAGCAAGTTCAGAGTGCCTTATAAAGGTTAAATAGTGTGGGCACACAGCAAGAACTTGATGGTTCAGGTATAGGTCACATTGGTTGCCAACCATTGGTGGTTGACAGAGATCAGAACCAAATCTCAGAGGAGACAACAAAATATTGGGCGTGGCTTGTTTCTTTAGATTTGTTTTAGACTATAATCTATTTGTTTTTGTTTGTCAGTTGATTTCAGTTACTTTACTGATGTTTAACCATTCTATTTTCAAAGCATTCATTGATTTCTTCAAGGTCATTGATCAAGATCATTTGTATTTTCAGGACACATCATGAGTAGTAGTTTTGGTTTTTTCACTCGAAGATGACCCACCAAGAAGACTTTCTTTGTTGTCCATAAATATTGAGAAGGTAAGTAAGTAACTAAGTAAATAAGTCTTTATTTATGTAGCACAATTTAAAACAGAGTTACAAAGTGCTACACAATTCAGGAAAAAGCAGCAATAAAATACAAATATTTGCAAAGGTCAGAATTTGTGATGTCAAAATAGATGCTGATAAGTTGCTGCAACATAATGTGAGCAACATGTGAAATTACAGACATTATTTCAAGATGCATGTTTATAATGTATTCCCCCCCTACACACATTGGAATTTCTTGCTTCCTTTTCATAAGGCAGTCTTTAAGCCCCACATAAACCAACTAAAGCTTATTGCAGGGACCAGTTTCAGCCCCTGCCAAATGCATCACCTTCTCCTTCTTCTTTCAATGATTGCATGGCTTTGCCTGTGATAATTCACCATATACTACTGTATTTAATACTATACTGTCCATTATTTGTGATTTATTTAGTATAACCAAGTTTTTATACACCCCCTGGTACCCCAATGGACAAATATACAGCGCGCTTAAGTTCCCTCTAGAGTGGTAAAACATGATCAAAACTACTGGCTCTAAATTTCTATGGTTGTTTGTCTCTATGTGTGACCCTGTAATGGACTGACAACCTGTCCAGGGTGTACCCCGCCTTGCGCCCCATATGTCAGCTGGGATTGGCACCAGCGCCCCCTCATGTGGATGATGAAGTGGTAGAAATGAGTGAGTGAGTGTTTCTAAAGGAGAAAAGTGATGCAGTGTCCTTTAAGATGCCCTTATAACATTTGTTTCCTATGGGTGCCCTTCCAATTGGGACACTGTCCCTACACGATAGTGTCCCAAAGGGTGTCCTTAGAGAGGAAATGATATTCAGTGCTGTATAGAAATGAACCATCTCAGTAATAGAAACCAATGCTGTGCTGTGAAGGATGTCCCTGTATACCTGTGTGAGAATATGGGAAATTATAATGGTGCAGTAGATGCCCTTTCAATTTTCACCCCCTGCACTTCCAAATGTCGGTGCAAGCCACTGAGTAAAATATAGTATTTATACAGGAACATACTGCTAGTCAATATATGGCATGGCCGTGAAGTTACAGTCAACTCATTTAAGGACATAGCAACCTTCTGTGAAAGAACTACAGCATCTGTAACATACCACATTTACATACAATCATTTGCAAGTAGCAGCCAGTAATTTACTGTGAGTGTACATTCAAATATTTGTCAATTACAGTCAAAAGAAATACAGTGCACACTGGCCAATTGGTATGCACTCAGCGGGGACCGTCTTTGTTTTCCAGCAGCGCCAGTCCCACTCAGAATGTGGCCAATGGAGTTCGCTGAGGGGCGGGGATGGAGCGGCGCGGTCTGCAGATCCGGCACTGAGTCTGGCAGAGAGCCGAGGTGGACAGGCAGGCAGGCAGGCAGGCAGCAGTCAACGGTAGCAGAGATGGACGCACACCTCTGAATCACAACTCACCCTCCTGTAGTCAGTCAAGCGTCTCTTGGACTTGTGTTTTCTTTTTTTTTTTCATCCATCTGGAGCGGGTTTTCACCTCTGGTGCTCATTCAGACTGGCGGGGCGAAGCAGCGAAGAGCAGAGGCGGGAAGGTTTTAGTGGCATTCCGACGCTCAGGAGTCCTGTAGTCGTACCTGCACCTGTACCTGCACATCCGGTGATAACAATGCATCCAAATAAGTATTTAACTGAACTGACGGCGGAGAAAAGCAGCCTGGACCCCTCCTTTGCGCACGCGGTGCGCCTCCTTGCAGAAGGTAAGGCTGTTTTTTGTTTGTGTGTGTGTGTGTGTGTTTTTAATCTTCTCAGTGTTATATTATACTTCACTACTGCAACAGAAAACACTATTGCAGCGTATTTTGGGGAAATACAGTGACCTGACTTTATTTACCACATTCATTTTTGTTTTGGTTTCAGTTCAGAACTTTTTTCTTTGAAAAAACAACAACGTTTTCCAAAGTAAAGTGGCTGAAAGAAGTCAGAGAGTCACGTCATGACCTGTTTGTTTGTTTGTTTGACCCCACTGCTCTATTATAATAACAATAATAATAATAATAATAATAATAAGAAGAAGAAGAATCATCGGCATAAAACAAACACAGAGCAGCCAGAAATGACATGATTCAGTTGTGTGATTAACTGAAATTTGGAGGGTGCTGTTAATCCTGAATTATCGATGGTGTATTTTCAGCTGTCGTCTCTGCAGCGTAGATTAAAAAAACCAAAAAAAAAACCACTGTAATTTACAATCAATAAAGTATAATAGTCAAATGAACAAAAGCTGCACAAACTGACATTAAGTGCCAATATCAGCAGTATCTGAAGTGTAAGTGCCAATGTAGTTTGTTGCAGGAACCACTGATTCTAAAGGATAACCGCTCAACAAAGGCAAATATATTTAAGAGTCATTTACAAAGTCTGCAATGGAGCTGCAACAATTAATGACTCAATGAATCGCCATCTATTTTGATAATAGGAGTTAGAGAATAGGACAGTTTTCTGATTTCAGCTTCTATAACATGATCTTTGTCTTGTTTCCTTCCTCCTTGGTTTGTGGACAAAACAAACCATTTTTAGAATGTTGTAATTATGAGGCTGGGGAAACACCGATCAATATTTTACACAATTTTCTTCATTTAATGGTTGAAACAACTAATGAAATAATAATTTATGAAATGAAATAGTTGGCAGTCACAGTCCTGCACCATGACAAGGTCACAGAGGGGACCTCAAGGGTGAGACAGATGTGCGACTATGTTTCATTTAACCCGCCTGTCACAGTTCTTCCAACAGGGCAGTTTAATCAAGTTTGCTCTTGCAGCATATTATAGCAAAGTACTTCTGTATACTGCAGGTGTAGCCTCAGTCTCGTCCATTTACATACTGAGACCGTGTCACTTTTGCTTGGCTAGAAAGCGCATCACCCGCAAAGTCGGCTCAGCTCGACCAGAATTAGAATCACAATGAGATTCATTTTCACAAGTACTTTCACAGTCGCTCACAGGGAATTTTGTGATGGCAGTTGGTGGTGACTCTCAAACAGCACGTACCCTCTATTCACAGACAATTAACAACATACGCAATGTATATACAGTATATATATTTACAGTATATATGTATATATATATGTGTATGTATATTAAGTGCAAGTTTGCAGAACTGCAAACAACAATATTGTGCGTTATGTATAGGGGAATATAAATGTATGATGTCTGAGTACAAGTATATGTAGAGTTGAATATTCATGTGCTCGTTATCAGGGAGGTGGTGTAAAAGACACCTCTCACGTCTCTTTGGTTTACAGTGATCTGATATTTCTGGTTCCTGAAGAGTACAAATACTGGTGGGCAGGGTAAAACCAAGGTTTTTTTTTTCCTTGCTTTCCTTACTGTTCGCTGCAGTCTGTTTCTTCTATTATGTGGCTGCTCTCAACCAGACCGTGATGGATGAGCACAGCACGGATTCAATGACTGTAGTGAAGAACTTGTTCAGCAGCACCACTGGCAGACCATACTTCCACAGTTACCGCAGAAAGTATACTATCTGCAGTCTGCCGGGCCTTTTCTGACGATGGAATTGATTTTGGTCTGCCACGACAGGTCTTGGGAATAAGTACTTCCCCGAAACTGGAAAGGTCTCAATGGTTGGCATACGGCTGTTTTATACTGAGAGAGGGAGCAGTGCTGTTCTCTTAAGACTGTTGTCATTTTCAGACTCTTCAGCACGTTGAGTGCATCTCTATTTTGACAAGTGTGTCTTCAGAGGTGTGGGCTTTGGTATGTAGGGAGCTGAGGAATGGGAGGATGTAATGTCCCTGGTGGACAGTAGTGCACTGCTGACTGTCCAGAAGCTTGGGTTGGGCAGCCAGGTTTGGCTGTTGCAGTTATTGATGTCCTCCACATGGATGCAGTGTCATTGGCTACAGGGTCTGGAGACTACTGTACGAGTGAGTGATGGGACATTTCCATCTCTAAACTATGTGCACTGTCATATGCTTATGTTTTATTGTGCACTGAAGTAGTACTGGAGATATGGTGTCATGATAAAGAAGTGAGAAATATTTCACACATCCCAGCTAGAACATTCAAAAGCAAATGTATCTCAAATGTGTGTTTGCAGTGTGCATAAACATTATATTATGGCCTCGTGGAAAGAGAGCTTGGCTGGTACTCAGAGGTCCTCACAGGTACCTCAGTCTGAGCAATCCCAGTTGCTTGCTTAATGGGACAACGCAGTCTGATTGGACAACTCTGGTGTTTGTGCTCCGGAGCCTCTGCCCCTGGAGCTTTCTTCCTGAAATGTGTCGATGAGACACCTGACAGACCCGGCGCTTTTCGCTAACTGTGATGCAGATGGGATCATCTGTCACGCAGTTCACTTCGCCAGCTTTACTCAAGGCTGTTTCACATGCCAGGATATAAACAGAAGATGCTGCTTTCATTATACCCACCACAGTTCATATATAGATATAGATATTCGCTCCATTTGTATATGCATCCGCCTAATTTTAGACTTTCTTAATTTATATATTGATTGTATTCAGGCAAAGCAATGTTTTTTTGTGAACTACATATCTGTACACTTTACTCGCAGTTCCCCATAACTCTGAAACATCATGAACAAAAAGACAATACACTGTCATACATGGGGGAGCAAAAAATAGTCTTATGTTTGCAAGGTCAAGAAAGAAAGCCCTATTCATCATCCACTGTAGTGAACATTCCCTATAATAAACTGTCAGTTTGCTGAGTTGTTGTGCCAACTCTGATAGTGTTCAACATAATCAGCTGTGGACAGCGTGTGAAATAATACTCATAATTTTAGCCCCTTTCACACAGTTGCTCTGGTTTTTTGTCAGTCTGTGCTTATATAATACAGAGTCATAGGGACAGCATGATAAACTACGCCCACAGATTTATAGATCCACAGCTATTTGTCACTGAAAAGCCAGAGCATGTAATCCTGCATTATTCACATCACGCACAATAAACAGCCTGCCATGGATTTACCTTGGTTTCAGTTATCAGCCCCATATCTAGGAAATGAATTAGTTTTTTTTATTCTTTTTTTTTTTTTTTTTAACTTGATGGCTTTGAAGTCGTGTGTCTTTCTTTAAGCAGATTTAAAGATGTTCAGCTCTTCTTGGGTGGAAGGGAGTTCTCTTTCATATTGGACTAAGATTATTTGAATAACTTTAAATGACATATTCTTGGACTTGCTTCAGCTAATGGCAGTGTAGTCCTCTTAAGTCTTGCTCAGATCGACACATACAAGTCATTGTCTTCAGGTTTTGACCTTAGCTTTGCCTTTGAATGAAAAAAAACTGCAGATTTACTTTAATAGTGGGTTGAAGTTAGAGACAAAAGAAGAAGCCTTTAATTGATCCCTGTGGTTTCCTTCAAAGTGCTCGCCTTCATGCCACATAGCTCAGTCCTGTCATAAAAACCAATGAGATTCCTAATAAGTGAAGCAAAAGCAAAGCTGACAAGGATGCAGGGAGGTTGGACAGCAGGAGGAATACTGGTTAATTTAAAATACAGAAGCAAGTGTGTGGCACTGTATGTTTCCATTTCTTGTTGTTTTTTTTAAATTGTTGAGAAGAATATTGCGAAGCTCAAATGCCCTCAGTGTTTTTAGGCAGTAGAAACAAATCTTCATGAGATCTGAAGGACATAGGCCTTTCTGAATAAAAGATGAGTATATACTATATACAGGGGAGGAGGAGGTAAAGGGAGTAAATCTTTATAAAAATGTTGTTGTTGTTGTTGTTGTTTTCTAGTGTTTTTCATTTCTATCAACGATGTCCGTTCACGAGTCACGAGTTTAGACCTTTTTGACCTGCAGGTCAGAGTCTGCCTTTCACGTGAAACACTGCAGTGTGTGTGTGTGTGTGTGTGTGTGTGTGAGAGAGCACAAAACATCCTTTAATCTAAATCATATCTGAGTTTTTCCTGGGTTTCATTTCCTCCCTGTGTTCAGCCATTCTCGTAACAGTTTGAGCTCAAATTTTCACTTAAGCACTCAGCCGCATGTCCTCATGGTTCTCATGTTTAACCAATAGAGGAAATGTACTTAAAGAAAGAGATGAAATAACAAGTAGTTAATCACGGCGTGAGTTAGTTTCAGCTTTTGTTTCATTACATGTTGCATGCAATTCCTTTTATAAACGTAAAGACCAATGATGTGCTCAAGATAAGACACTCTAGAGAGCGCAAGACACATTTTGTTTGTAAAAAAAAGAAACATGTAGGGCTTCAGCTGATAGATTAATGATCAATTACCTGTTGACTATCTGTTATGTGACTATTTTTGTGACTAATCGATTAGTCGTTTGGTGTATAAAATGTCAGACGTGAGTCCTAAACCTCAAAATGAGGAAATATTCACATTTAATTTGCCAAAATTCCAACGAGAGACATTTTTATTTTAATAAAAAAAACCCCTGATGTATCAATAAAAGAAAAGTTGGCAATTAATTTAGTTGCAATGTATTAATTAATAAACTGTCCTATCAAAATGAAGCAGTAAATGTTGTAATGCACGGCAGCTGTTTAGACTAGCTTTAGTCAGCTACAAATGGAGAGCATTAGTTAGGAACTGGGATTGTAAGCTTTCGTGTCTCACTGTTAAAGAGATATAAATATGCATAGTGCAGGATAGAGTCAATAAAGAAGTACTTATCGTGGGAGAATTGGCTCGACTCATACAAGTTGGCCGCTCAGTCGGACATGGCTTACATTTTTGCACTTGATATTTCACCAGTGAGTGCAGTGATGTCTTTATATTCATTTAATCTCGCTCTCTTTGCAAATTGTTGCTCACATTTTTAGCGTATACATTATGAGAGGGGCTGCTCAGTATCCAGCAGTGACAACATACACCGCCGCCTCATGTCGTATGACCTAGGGCAGGAAAAAAAAAAAAAGGACAGAAAAGAAATTACATTTCCCGAAAAGTAAAACATTGTATTACAATAGTTCTCTTATCAATAGTGACCTACAATGTGCACGGGTTGAATACGATTCATTTCCAAGGTCATGAGCATTTCAAGCAACAGAAATAAGTGGATGAGCCAAAGCCTCAGCACTCAGAAAATAGATATTAGACATCAGATTGTGTTACTGTACCTCTCCGATACTCCCCATATGACTGGAAAGTTGTAAATAAAGAAATGAAGGACACCAGGTATTTACCGCAATAAATGTTTTTGAATCAGTTCAGTTTATTGTCAGACCCAAGGTCCATATAATTGAAACAACACAAGTATGTGAAAAGAGGAAGATAAAAAGCCTGCGATTATAAAATCATGTTTTGCACATATATGACTGAAAACGTATAGCGCTAAAGCTTTGACAGCAGCAGCAGCAGCAAAACAACATGCATTCAGTTCAGTATAAAAGAAATAACAAAAAACCCTACACCTACAGAAAAACTGAATACATATATACATAAATAATCATGTTTTAATCCTAATCATAATCAAATGAAGGACCATGTTTTGTACATATATGACTGAAAACGTATAGCGCTAAAGCTTTGACAGCAGCAGCAGCAGCAAAACAACATGCATTCAGTTCAGTATAAAAGAAATAACAAAAAACCCTACACCTACAGAAAAAACTGAGTACATATATACATAAATAATCATCTTTTAATCCTAATCATAATCAAATGAAGGACCATGTTTTGTACCAAAGGTAAAGTTGGGGGATATTCTTCATCCCGCTTAAGCTCTACTTATTTATAATAAAAAGATGATAATTAAAAGATAGAGGGATTAAACATTTTGTGTAACCAGTACTTTTCCACTTTCCTTTCAGTTGCACTTTCAGCAGATCATTTAAAGACGGCATTATAATAATTAGATTTATGATTTAATACTTAATCACTGTGTCAGTTTGCCTCAGTGCAGCTCATTTAAAACCACATCAGCAGCATGTGACCAAACACTGGTACATAATGTATTTCCAACCCCAAGCACCTACAATAAATTCATTAGTCCAGAGTGAAAAAAAAAGACCAAAGCTAATTGCATGTTTTGAAATCCATCCCCAACAGATTCACTCTGCCAAGGTGAAGGCCATTTCAAGCCTTTACCGTGGTGGCATATAAATAACATGGTAAAATGGAAATTACAATGCAGTTGTATTCCATGTGCGTTTTTTACGCAATGCCCTCTCTGTGCTTTCCCCGTGTGCTTGTGCTCTTCATAGTTTAATCTTTAGTGTTGTGGTTTCACCCCAACCTAACCCTTATTAACACCACTGACGCAGGACAAGTGATAATGAAATGACCTTATAACCAATACAGTAGTTGGTTACGTGATTTTTGCTCTTGTTGTGAAGTGGTACTATAAACTGAACATACCCCTCAGTCATGGAAAAGTCAATTATTTAGGTGTCTACTAATGGCAGTAAAGCAGCATTCATTTCATGGCTTCTTATAGCATGCAATCAGTTTAATGACGCATACTAATTAGGGCTGAACGATTGTGAATCAAAATCTTATTCCTATTATTTTGATGTAATTATTCTCACTTTCATTTCAATAACATATTCAAAAGGAGAATATTATCTGTATATGTCGATAATAATACTAATTGACAAATGCAGTTGTTGAAATTGTTGCGTTAAACTGGTCTGCCTCTAATAAAGAACACTGATTTTTTTTGCTACTTACATTTTCTGGTTTCTTTCACAAAGAAATCATTCAAACTGAATAATGCTGAGAACATTATCATTTTGAGGTTTAGGATGGTAATTTCCTGACATTTTATGGACCAACAACAAATCGTTTAACTGAATAAAATGAGACAATATCGACAATTGCGGTTTAGTTGCAGCCCTAAAATCAGTAGGTTATCCAAAGTCTTTGAGTCAGTTTTGCAAAGTTAACCATGAGAGTTAAAAGAATGCTTACTTACTGTGTAGGTAATCGTCTGTACAGAACTTGTCTACTTCTCGGATATTCTGAGTCTGTTCTGGTGGGTGTGATGAGGTTCATCATCATCATCATCATCAAATACTCTTATGTCTAATCAAATCCACTTCTGTCATAACACTGTAATGTTGTGGAGATGAATCAAGCCTCTGTTGGAGAATATTCGCTTTGGTTTGACTCAATAATGGACAATCATTTTCTCACGGTTGTATTTTTAATATCTGAATTAATCCTTGGTTTCATGGTTTCATCGTTTTATTTTTTTCTTCTGTTAGCAATTTACTCTTAAACTGTATACATTTTATACTGATTGGAACGCAAGCATCTGTGATAGTTTGCTTTTAGCTCACTTTCCTGGATTTTCTTATTGTGGGCTGCTGGAACTCAAGTGCACAGTCTAAGAGTCATTTATCAGTGAAATACAGTCCAGCACAAAAAATGCACATTGTATCTTAAAAGCAATATTTGATTGTGTTCAGTCAGTAAGAATAGATTACCCTCATCTGAACCTAAGTAGTTGAGCCGTTGATTCACGAAGAAAAGTATTTGGTATTTCGTCAAAAGCCTCAGTTTGTAATCAAAGTCCAAACCTAATAGGAACTGGTTCTAGTCGACTATGTTAGGAGTACATGCGTTTGTATATTGAACTTGTTATCCTGGATAAACTACCTTCAAGTTCATGAACTGACTAATCATGTCTGTATCATTAATCCACGACAGACTGAGCAACATTCTCCTAACTTGCACATTAGCACACATTCATCTTGGAGCTGCCAAGTTAAATCATATTTCTTTGGGAGTTTTGGCCACTGAGCACAGCTCTCCTGACGGGGTTTGGGCAGCGGAACAGAGAGGATCAAGAGCACCAGAATAGTTACTCATTCAGTTTCCCTAATGACACTTTTTTCATCCTGAGTTGTGTGAGAGCTGAGACCACAAGCCCTCAAAGCACATAGTCGCTTCTCTGATCTGTAGGCTCCCACCGCTCGCTACCATATATTTGACAACGATGATAACAGTGTGAAGGTTCCTCCAGATTTATACATTTTAAGCTCATCGGCCTCTCCCTGTCTCCCTCGCTGTCTCTTGTCTGTGTTACACAGTCGGTTTCCAAGTTCACAGGCAGTCAAACAAAGGTGTATGTCATTGTGCGACTGTTACAGAGGATATTAATCTTCATGGGCTGTGAACGCATCGCTGCTATTTTCGGTATGAACAATTAATGTATATATGTATATATATACATATATATATATATACTGTATATATATATATATGCCCATTTGCAAGTTAAATACTGCACAATGAAAATAAAAGTCTAACAAATTTTCTCCGACATGCAGAAGTCCAGAGGAGAGGTGGAAATAAGTCCTTGATTAAACCAGGAACTCGGACTGAAATGGAACCATTTATGGAAACATTTATTTATTACTTTGCCTCTTCAATTACAGTTGTTGTTGCTGTTTTCTGATGCAATAGTGTGACAAGTAAGATTTTAGGTACAGGGAAACACAGTGGTTTGTCACAATTACATTAAGCATTAGGTTACAGAAAGATTGTGGTCACTGTGTTGACGTTGGTGTCCCTCCATTCACCCGAAGCTCCTGAGCATGTGGGCTTTGTGGAGATATAATGATGTGACATTACTTTTACCTTTGCACCTGACAGAACTCGTAATTCTAAAAGAATGATCATTTCTAATGATGATCTTTTGTCTGTTATTCTGGGGAGGACAGACTCGTCTATCCGTTGTAATAGCACGCTCACATTTTGCTAATTAGCGCGGAGCACAAAGCACAGCTGAGGTTGGAGACTGTAAAGACTGCCACTCTTTTTATTGCCTGGGCTTAAACCAAGGTCACAGAGCATATGAAGGCAAGCCGGCGAGCAATAAAACACCAAATATTACAGTTCATCCTCTGGGGATCGTGTATGTTTGTAACAAATATGAAGGCACAAGGAAGTTGGCGATATTGACTAAAAGTTGTGGACTGACATCCCCAGTACCCCCACTGCTTATTAGGTTATGTTTTTGGCCGTGTTTGTGTGTCTGTGAGCAGCATGGATCAAAAAGTAAATGACAGATTTCGATGAAGTTTTGTGGAGGATGTAAGTTATGGATTCGGTTTTGATCAGGATCCTGATCACCGCTTGAGTTTGTTGAAGCCGTGGTTACGTGAGCGGCCTTTGTTTTGTATTTTTAGCGTGTCCCAATACAGCAAAAAACAAACTAGTTCAAAAATACGCACGTTTGCACGCCACATGTTGTGTTTGACACCGCGTATGTCCTCGGGCAAAAACACATACCACGAGCCATATTGCGTTAGCTGCTGTTATCCGGGGACACCTGTCTAGTGTAAAGAGTCACATTAAGAATAACAAAGTGTGAATCCGCCCAGCTGATGTGAGGGCAAGGTCGGATGGATCTTTCAATCTGTTAGCCCGCATAAAAGAAAGAAAAATCCAGAAAGCAGTCCAGAGAGATAATGAAAAAAGCCTTCCTTTGGCTCTTTTCATCTGGCACTGACTGCTACATTTTTATCAACTCAAAAGGAGACATTTGCACACCACCATTTTGAATGACCTCTGAATTTGAGACCACTTTAAAAGCTTCGGTAAGAGCCGTCTTGGAGAGAAACTGCAAATAAGCAGTGACAGCGTGTTCCAGTTGAAATCTTGCTCAGACAATCAGGCCCAATCAGAGAGGCTGGAAGATATCAGTACATTCCATGTACTCGGGCAGCTAATGGTGTAAAACTGTAGCCACTGATCATTCGGACAACACTTTCCCACACGAACTGATCATTTTGTTGCATTCTGAACCGTTCAATGCAATCTATAGGTTGAATTCAATACGAGCGGGGCGTCTACTTCAGTCCATGTAGTCAACCCTCTTCCTTAGCGGACAATTTAGGACCTGTATTTGTCTGAGCCAGAGGTGTTTGTTACCTCACAGCTTTGTCCACTGTCAGTTCAGATAAAGGTGAAGAACTCCAGCTTCAATAAACTGTTGAGCTTCAATAAATCAGCTCAAATGTGGTCAGTGACTTGTTCTTGGCCTTGTTAAGGAATCCCTTTTATTGTCCTGAAAGTGTGTTGCAGTAATGTATAGTGTGTGTTTAATTGCCATAAAATGCACAGAAATATTCCGTTTTTTCTGGCTTTGTTTCAAGATAAACTGGACACTTAACATTAAGGATGGCTCGATAGCACCTTATTATGTCTACTATTATAACTATCTTGAGAATTTTCCAATCCCAATACCAGTCTGATACAATCTTAGAAATTGCTTAACTTTATTAAGCAAACTACTAAGCTGTTTGATGTAATCACCGAGCCATAATTAGCATTTTAAGATAATAATGCTCCCATTGTGTAACAATTATTCTGCTTCCAAGGACAAAATGAGTGAAGTTAAAATGTTGTTATTGCTTTTATTTCCCATTTTACACTCTGTGTTTAATGGTGCATTCATGTGATATAATGTGTAAAATCATAATCAAATCAAAAACAGAGTCCTAGTGTGACCTAGTGGTTTGACCAGTATCAGACAGATGCCGATACATCCCTATTTTAAATCCATGTCTCATGTTTTGCCGTTCGTAGTAAGGTTGAGGAGACGCACGAGAAATATCGTGCCAATTTGCCCATCCTGTAATTTATAGGGAGAAATACTGCAGTTTCATTGGAACAAATTATCTGCAAATATGATCTTAGTACGAACATTCATCTCCACCCCAAATGACTCCAATATCAAATGTTTTATGTATTTTATCTGACAGCTGTTTAAGTCCTCTGCTCTGTGGGGGATGAGACACTGCTCGCTGCCCAAAAAAGCTCAGTTTACAATGACGAGAGGGCCCAGCAAGCTGAGTATGACTGTTTTTACTGAATTACTGGATCATGAGATTACAGAGCTGGATGTAAAGGAGTCATTAGTATAATCACATATCATTAGGTTTGCAATGTGAACATATTTGCAGCTGAGGGACAAGAATAATCAGCGAAATATTCACAGTGTGATACAATGCATAGTTAAATTTCCTCTAATGTGCCCCCCAGCCTAACATTATACTGTTGCTGCCGTCACGCTGCTGTTGGCCCCAGAGCAGGCTTAAAGATGTCAATTGACACTTTTTTTTATCACTTATATGACAAACTAATTATCATCTTATCTGTTTCTCTGTTTTTTTTCTTCTGCAGAGATTGGGAAACATGAAGGGGATGAATTGAGAAAAGACGGCGACATAAAGAAATACCTAGATATCATCAGCAATAAAAATATCAAGCTCTCCGAAAGAGTTCTCATTCCGGTCCAACAGTATCCAAAGGTAAGTGACACTACTGTTATGTATTCCCCTGAAGAAACATACTGCGCCACTTTAGGGTCCTGTATTTTGTTTTTTGTGTGGGAAGGAAGAAGAGACAGCAAATGAGATTGTTGTGTTATCAAATTGCCGGAGTCATTTAAATATGTCTAGATATAAGAGAAGCAGTGCTGTGTTGGATTTTTTTTCTTCCCCTAAATTTAGTTGTCAGTCTTTGTGGAGCTTCTGCTTTCACCTCCTTCACCCTTTGTACAAATACTTTTGGCACTCAGACAGTCTAATAGAAAGTCATTGGGCAGTGTCTGTTTATTTTGAGTTAGTCATCAAAAAAAAAAAAAAAAAAAGTTTTAAAAGCAGTGAATCCCCTAAGAGTGCACCAACGAGCAGTGGCCATAAATCACTCCATGACACAGTACATGGTATAGTGATTCATGCAATATCAGTACTGACAAATGAAATGCGGCCTAATGAGGCTTCTCCATTGGGCAGCTGAGAAACAACATGCAGCCGCATATGAAGAATCACATTTGTGCAGTGTATTAATACAGTTTGTTGATTATTTGTCATCGGTCTGCAAATACATTATATACTGCATACTGTAAAGACAAACAGGTCAATGTCAGTACCTGATCATTAGTGTGGACATTAACAGGCTGTTTTACTTTAAAAACTTCAAAACAAAGTGATTCATTACATTAGATCAGTGCTTTTTTTAATAACAACAACCACCTGAGAAAATATTGAGCTCTGGAAGTAAGACTATTATCACCAATAAAATACAGTGGTGTAAATAGGACAAACCCAGTCAGCTACAGGCTTCTCACAGGAAGCAGATTTATTCCCAGTTCAATAATTTGCTCTTATAATACTTCACACATTGGTATAGTGAGATTAGATTAAGATGGAGCGAGAGATAAGGCGATTGTAATGAATATTATTTGGTTATCTGTTTCATTTTCGACACACTCCGATCACATACCCTGGTGTGTACAGTAGAACAGTATTTCTGAAGTACCACCAGAAGAAGCTCACGTACCACAGTTTGGTGAATATAATGATATAAGATCAGTTTGTCTGTATCAGAACTGCTCGGTGTAATGTTTCACCAAATATCCTGCAAACAGGAAGTCCAATCGTAAAACCAGCAGGGTCAAACGAGTGAGAGCGTCGGCACCAGCACTCTCCTCTCCTAAAATCTCAAACACACCGTGCTGTCAGCTCTTGCAATGCGCCCTCTCTCTGACACTTTATATCCAACTGCCGGAGTCAGTCGAAATGAATCATTTCTGTCTGGTCACGAGTTCCACTTGGATGTGTTTTAACGTCTCACAGCCATTTCGTGCCACCTGTGTGGGTACGGGGACTCTCTGACAGTCTTATGATGTCTGTTACTTCTGCTCGAGAGCTTATGTTTACACCTGTTTCTGTCTGGTTACGTTGTCGGCCACATTTCATACACAAAAAGCACTGAGCCGTTATGCAACAAAACAATTGGACTTGTCTGGCCAGAGAGACCCTGTTGACTTTTTTTCAGACACTTATGTATTTGAAATGTTCTGATGTTAAAAATGGGTCATGGCAGCTGCGATCTCTGAGTGCCCATCTAGTTTTAAATGTTTTGTTTGTGTCCTATTGGAAAAAGACGAACCAACAGAGGATGTCGGGGGGGGCAGCAAAACTTTTAACTGAGCCTCAGGAGCCGGGGCGGTGCACTTAAAGCTGCAGCGAGTCCCTCAGGACACTCTCTAGAAATCAATTTGCCCAGTGTTGTTGAGAAAGTAATTAAGCAGCATTCTGGAAGTTCTCACTCTATTACATTGATTTTAGATCCATAAAAATTCCAGCTGAGCCATTTTCTCTGGGAAAAGAAGATTCAGAGTCTGTGGGTTTACATGTTTTTGAGCGCACTTTTAGTGGAAACGCAACAAAAATTCCATCCAATTAAAGTTTGTATGTTTGAGGGAGGTGGAGTTTGTGTGTCTATAGGAGGTAAATGCGAATGAGCACAGTGGAATCAGATTAAGCGAATAGATTCAGCTCTACTGAGGAAAAAATGCAGAAACAGCGGATACAACAGGCACATAGTACAAGAAGGAAATATTACTATAACAAGTAATTGGAAATACGCATAGATGCGCATTATCTTTTACAAAGTCTTTGATTTATGTCCACAGTGTTAGCAACAGGTGTCATGCCATGTTAGGACTGAACTATGCAATGAACATAATGTCAACTGTATGTCAATCAGTCAAATCTTCAATTTCACCAAATTCTATTTCAGTCTGTTTTCCCCTACATTTGTTATTCTCAGTATTAGTGGCAGTTGCTGTTCTCTGAAACAGGGGAAGCTCATTTCAGGCCCACTTATTACGACGCGATAATTATGCACAACTGAAATGCTGTAACAGTGTTTTATTTACAGTGTATACGTACGAACGATATATGGCGATATCGCCGAGCAAATAAACAATAGACCAGATATTTTGTCCCAAACTTCCCTCGCAAAGTCCACACAGGACTGAGACAGATGAAGCTATGTTTCTGCAAAAAGTGGTTCCGCCTTTCAGACAGTTGCCTCCAGTCGTCATGCAGAAGCCCAGCGTCAGCTACGGGAATAGGAAAAAATCACGTTAGACAATCCATCATCCGTGATAAAGAGCAGAGAACTAGTGACACGGTCTAATCACGTTCTAGCTCACGTCTTAGAGCAGTCGCCGCTGCTCGGCAACCCAGGTATGAGTCAGCTTCTGGTTAGGGAAAATCGTTGAAGCTTGGTGTTGAAAATCAGACAGATGACACAAATGCAGAACCACACGCTCAAAATCCCGGTTCTGGTATAATGGGCATACTAGTTCTGGCTTTAAGCAGAGCAGAGAGTTCAGGAGGGTAGAGCAATTGTCCAACAACAGTTTCTGTGACCTAATTGCACTGTCAGCACCCTACAGGACTGCAGTGTCACTATCTTAAACATCTTGGTAACACTGCACTTTTCGGTTAATAATGAAGCATTTGCTCAATAACATACCCCCTTACAGAGGATAAGGAAATGTTAACTGCAGAGAATGGGAGATGGAAGAGGAGCACTGGCAGAAAGTGTCGATCCAAACGCAGTTTTCAAGACTAAACTGAGTATACTGTATGTTTTTAAACGGTGTAACAAAAAGAAATCACTTGAATTAGAGAAAACAGAACAACATACTATGTAGTAAAATACCTTTTTTAATCTACAATTGCAGTAAACATTGCAATATAAGTGCTATGAGACATTTTTGCACTATGTGGCTGCAAGGACATGAATTCTTGCCAGTTTTCACGAATCAATATTTTTGATTTTTTACTCCGACAACATCTGCTCCAACCTAGAGGCACAAACGAATCAATTTGACTTCACTTCACTTTACAACCTCACTTTGTGTCACTGCTATTTTCCATAAGTCCATTCTTACTTAGCGTCACTGGTGACATAGAGCAAAGCGTGTAAAATATCATACATCTGTGAAGCCGGACAGTCCTCGTTTAGCCTCGCGCCTGTTATCGGCAAACTTATTTAATGCAAACTATTAACACTTTGGACTTAACTGTCCTGCATGACGCTGCGCCACATGAAAGATTAACGACACTGAACTGTTAAACAAAGAGTTTTCATGGGACGTGTCTTTGTGTTACACAATTATAGACTCATTTGAATGCACGAGTGTTGTTTTGCCGACAATAATGGAGGCTGCGTTTCTATGTTCACGATCAAAACTCTCGCTTCAACGTGGTTATTGCTCTCCTCTGTGCTTCATCCTCACACATTATCTCAGTTAAGACGATGATATTAGAAGAAGTAGGACTGAACGAATCAATTAATATCTAATTGCGATTATTTTGACTGAAATTGCGCTATGATTCACGTTATTAGAGGGAACGAGGGGATGAATCTTTACATTATTGTTCTAATTTTCCTTGAAATACGTATTCTGCGTGGAACATGATGTGTACATCAGGACTATGTTTAATCTAAAATGTTATTTTCAACACTCATTTCAAGGCTTTAGTAAATATTGTGCCTCTTGTGATTTTATTGAAATTTCAATTCATTGTTCAGCCCTCAGAAGAAGAAGAAGAACTTTGGTGCACTAAATGTGATTGTTGTCACAAATACTTGGAAGTGAATCATCTAAACCGTAGACATTTATTTTTATTATCAATGTTTTGGATGATACAAAACATAAAATAACTCTAATATAGTATTTACTACTTTCTAGAAATCAGGCTATATGTGCAATTTAAAATAAAAGAAATTCCGATGAGGCTGTACTGAATAAAATGTGTAAGATTCACACGTTTATATTGGTAAACCTGCCGCCGCTACACCACAGATCTATTTGAATAAAACCTGGAGGGATGGGACATCTTGTTACAGTCTGGTCCCAGCTTTACACATCCTTCTTTGGGGAATCGTTGTGTGTTTTGTGCCGTACTCCCTATAAACCCCACGTTTAGATTTGTTGTCGTTTCGCTGCCTGTCAAGATAAAGTATTGTAGCCTTGAAGGGTTCCTGCAGTGACATTACCATCACTTTCTGTTTGTAATCTCCCCTGGAAAAAAAGAAAAAAAGCGTAATGAAACCTTGAAAACAGGGTTGATCTGGGTCAAATGAAGGAGTAGAGACAGTGGGGTTAGGGTTCGGTCCCCTTTACTCCTGCGTTTTCCGTGATCAGATTTGACATGTAAACACGGACAGTAATTTTCTATTTACTAATGTAAGATTTAAGGTTAATCAGGATAGTCATTTTCATTATCACTTAACTAGAATTTGGACTCAGCCATTTAATGAGACAGCTTGATTAGCATCTCATAACCTTGGGGCACAAAATGGATTTTCAGTATCTTCAAGTATGAGTCCAACACTGGGACCATTTTTCATGTGCATGGCAAAGTTATTAAACACGTTTTTTTTTTTTGCTTTTTAATTAGAGGTGTACTGTGGTTAAAAAGCAAAAAGTGACAGATAGAGCTCTTTTGTCTCTGTCGGGTTATTTGCTTTAGCTCCAGTCTGCAGGAACATACACAAACCGCAACACACTCAATTGTGTTCTGTCTATTCTGGAGGCCACAGTTTGGAGCTTATCAGTCGTGGGTTATTGTAACCTTTAAGCAGCACAACAGTTATGCGCTGCCTGTAAAGAAATTCCATTTTTGTCTGCCCTGCGATGTCAGTGTCCTGAAGAAAAAGCCTATCGTACGGAAAGGTGTTTTGCTTTGATAAGTGTTCCATACAGTAGAGGGGATACAGTCTGAATCAAAATTAACCCAATCACAATTCTGCTTTGGGACAAATCTGCTTTGACAAAATCAAGAAACAAGTCAGCAAAATTAAAGCAAATTCAAATTGCAGGTGGAAGAGAAAAAAGAGGAGAAATGTTGGCGAAAATCATGTCAGTATTTTGACATTAATAATTAATTGTTGCTACTGTATATGGGTATACTTTGAAGATTTGCATCGTGTGTATGCAGTACCCATACAGTAATAGCATGGGTAAAAAGCTGCATATTGTATATACTTGCGCAATAGATATATTTTTCAATGGAGATATTCAGTTTTGAAAGGAACTTGGTTTTGTCACCTGTCATTTAAAGGCCATACAGCTTGATAGCGACGTGCCAAAAGAGAGCTGTAGATTGTAGGGATTGATTGTTGTTTGCCTTATCAGGAAACGTTATTGGGCTGCGGCTCTGAGAGCCAAACACAGTCTGTCAACGTTTGTTTGTTCCTTGTTAGAATTTACGGTAATCATGATATTTGCGTTGTTTATTTTCTCCGTGGAGGCCATCTGGGCGACACTTGAGGCTTCACACATTAATGAGGTTTGTGACGTTTCTATTAGCGCAGTCTGCTTCTGTTTGTCGTGATCAAGGTGTGGGAGGATCTAGGTCATTTTGTCACCTGATGCAAATCTTTATCAGGAGGTTTTTGGACCTCAACTGATGTCATTACACTGCTGTGAGAAGGGAGGGATTTTTTCATACAATACAATCTGCATGTAAATGATTCCAGACACTTGAACACGTCAGTGTCACAGGAGATGGCTTCTCTACCGTTATTACCAGGTCTGCATGATGGTGATTCCTCAAAAATCCTGGATACAATGTCAGTATCACAAAAGTAAGAGGTCAAATACTCGCAGTGGAAAAGTAAACTTTCAGTTGTTGGATTTTAAATATGAATAAAGCAGCGTTTCCCAAGGAAAAATGACCAACAATTATGTGCTTTTATTTTCAAAGCCACAGTGTGACAAAGTTTAGTGGCAGAAGAAGATGCCTGGAACACAAGTTTATCAACTACCAACGCTTTACATTTTGTAGACTTTGGGATGCGTGACAAAGAGCTGGCATTAAACTCCATATGCAGATGGACATTTTAGATTTCATCATGTACAAAAGCCTTCAATTAAATGTTTGTCTGTCATGCTTTCCGAAATGCAAATAAGTAGAACAGTTCACTTATTTAATCAGTGTTGTTTATCTGAACTCATTTCATCATCCTCACCTTGGTGAAATGCTTTAGTGTAAATATTAGTAGCCAGTGTTAAGACGGTCATCTTAAAGTTTTAAAACCCCCAGCAGATTATTAGCTGTAACACTGGCAGAGAGACAGCCTCTCCCTTCAGACACTCTGCTGAGTTGAATCCCTCTCTGAAAAGCTCACGAGGTGAACATTAAATCTCCTCTGCTTGTCAGGCACACGCCAAACAACCACTCATCGCCGCCTTTAATGTGTGTGGAGCTCACAGGACACAGTCTTCTGACAGACTCAAAGCCCAGTCATCCCTAGCTGTCATTAAAGCAAAAACCACTACCTGAGGCTTTAATCCTCCTATCAGCCAAGACCTGGACTTCCCCAATAGCACAGCTCGCTAACCTGCCAGTTAGTGCCTCAGGACATCTGCAAATCTTGACTGGCCCCAGTGCACCGCACTAAAGTGTGGCCACCGTGCACTTTTTTTTTTACAAAGTCTAAGCTGACAATTTGTTTTATTTTAGGTTCTGCTGTGTTACAGTTCCAAAATGTCAACATTTCCACCCTTCCCATAAATAAGTAAACACATAAAACCATACTTTGTACAAGTTGCTTTGACATTTTTTTTTTTTCACGACTACATCATTCCGTCCTTGCTGTTTTATTTAACCTATCTCATCTCGTCACCACCGCCAGATTTATGAGTATATTTTTTTCCCTCATTTTCAGTCTCGAAAGTCTTCAGACTGAACCATCCCCCGACTCTCGAGGCAGTTAATCAGATTTCGCACGGCTTCCTGTGAAGCCACAAAAGGCTTCATATAACCTCCCACATATGCAAGGAGTAACCCGGCCTGTTCTCCTCAGGACCTGTAAACCCACTCTGATGTGTGAAATCAGTGGAATTCCCCTGACATGAAAAGAGGAATTGTAAATATGTACAAATATAAAACATAATGGGACTGAGAAACCAATTCACCAGTTTCACAGTACATTTAGAGCATAATAAACCGCTCTAAATACACATTGGCTATCGTGTTAGACAAATCAAACTGGACCTGAGTTTAATGATTGCGTGTGTGTGTTTTACAGGACCTTTCTATAGTTTTTGCTGTGAGCACTTAAAGTCTTGTATTTATTGGACCGCTGGCCTGTCAATCATCAGTTTGTTAGGTTAGGTTCGTTTAATCAATCAATTTAGTCACCAAACAACAATTGCCACAGCCCTTGTGTTCATATATGCCAGCTTCTTCAGCGTCTCAGACCAAAATGAGTGATGCAGAAGTTTTACTACATGATGGAAATCCTCAAAATTCAACATATGATGGCAAGATCACAAATACAAGTGGAAAACTGCTCACAGTGCCTGAGTAAACTTCAGAAGTTGGGTTTAAAATCATTGTGGACATAGCCTTTTCAAAGAAAAACAAAAGGCTTTATTTTTCTCCCTCTCTATGGGTCGCCACAGCGGATGATCCGCATATTTGATTTGACGAATGCTCTTCCGGACGCGACGCTATCGTGGCTGGGGAGCGGTGCATGGAGTACACTGGAAATGACCAAAATCTGTCTTTTTTTTTTTATTCTCAAGGCCACCGTACATGTCAACTGTGACATTTTGTGTAAGACGAGGTTGCTTTGCATAGCCGGATTGTTGACATACGTACATTAGGGGATACTGGGATACAGATACAAACTGGAGTTTGCAGATTGGCACGTTAGATTTCCCCCTGCACAAAAGCTCTCAATTAAATGTTTGTCATTTTACGCTTTCACAAACACAAATAAGTGGATTAGTTCACCCATTTTTATCACAGAATATTTGCTCAATATCCAAAATTATGTTGTTCATAATTGTTGCATTCACAACACCCTTCCCTCTAATATCTGCATAGTTATCAGTGTTGAGACTGCAGGGGGCACATAACATCATTTCAAACCTCATTTAACACTGAATCGTGCCCCTTTCTGAAATCCAAATTGCTCGCCGTGGAGCAGTACAGTGGCTCCAGACATTCATTAGCTTAATGAAAACAGGCCACTCTCCTACCACCCAGCGAGCACATTCTTGACTTTGCTGCAGCCACCATCTGCTCCCAAGCTCCCTGCCGGCTGTAGGAGAGACCCGTCAAAGCGATCCATGTGACAAAAGGTGTCCACAGAAGGTGTCTTAATCATTCACATCAGAGGGCAGGCAAGGGCAGTGGGGAAAGCTCTGGTTCCATCTCCGTGTCCTTGGTGCCTCCAAAGATGTAACATTTACCCATGACGTTAATCACGCGCACGGCATAAGCCGAGTGTGCTATGCAGGAGTTGAGTTGCAGCAGCCACACAGCTGGCAGCGAAGTTATGAACTGCTCAGCCGTACACAGTGGGAGAGGCTGTTTTGTGAAAAGGTTAATATCATTTTAGGGTTGGCCCAGAGTATGTTGTGGTGGTTGGCTGACCACCTGTTCAGCACTGGAGGTGGTCTTTTATCATCTCATCCAACACCGAATATCTAACATTTGAAGGTCGTATCCAAAAGTCAGTGAATGAGACCGGGGTATATACAGTAAGTAGCCCATATGAGTTAATAACAAAAGGTTAAGCACTCAATTTCAACAAAATGGATTTATGAAATATATAAAACTTCTGCTATTAGTGTTCAAAACAGGTACTGCTTCCCAATTTCAAAATATTGGTCAGATCTATCTGATTCATTTGCCTTTGCAGCAAGAAGCATGGAGTTTGCATGTTCTCCACGAGTGTGCATGGGTTTTCTTTGGCTTCTCCGGTTTCCTCCCACAGTCCAAAAACATGCAGATTAGGGGATTAGGCAAATTGAATGGTTGTTTGTCTCTATGTGGCCCTGTGATGGACTGGCAAATTATCCGGGGTGTGCCACACCTTCCGCCCTATGTCAGCTATGGGATTGGCATCAGTTGCTGGATAAAATGGTAGAAGATGAATGAATGAATGAATGAATGAATGAATGAATGAATGAATGGATGGCATTTTTGACCCCATGGCTGCAGCTCTGTTTGACTAACTCTTCTTGCAACTTGAGTGTCAAAGTCCTACAGGTATAATTATTGGGTGTGTGGGGGTAGATGGTGCAACAGGCCATAATACAAACAGGAAAACCATAAATCAGTAATTAACCTGTGAATAGCACTGGCTCTGTCATCGTTATTGATGAAGCTAGTACTGCAAATTCACACATTTCCTCGTTCTATGACGACAAATCGCAGCCACTGTATGACTTCATACATCCAAATATACAGTGTTTTATACTGTGTACTACCTCCCATCCAATGTAATGCAGGTGACGGAAAATCACGACAGTTTCAGTCTAAAACTGTCGTAAAAGACACTTTCTTTGGTAAGATTTCTTTTCCGAATTTCTTCAAAAACAATCCATTCGACTACAGTTATGAGTTTCACCTCTCGCATTAATCGCTGCTAATCTCTGCAGAGTTGTCTCTGCTACAACCTAAAGCTACTTCCCTCAATATGAACACTGGCTGATGCACAGTGAGCGGGAAATGATAGTCAAAGCCCGGAGGCTTGAATCTGAGAGTTTGTCATTTGGATAGTATTACTTAATTTCCCACTGGGAAGAAACTCATTATTTCTGACTTTATCTCAGCACTGACCTCTTAAACAGTCTCAGGAACATTATTGGTTTGAGCCCACGTCCCCTTTCTTTTCTTTTTTTGTCTATCTTTTTTTTTTTGTTTTCCTGGCAGAACATGCATGATCCTAAACACCAACAAGAGACAGGACTTGCCAAGGCACAGTTCAGGGGAAAAAAGGATGGATGGTTCCGTTTTGCCAGATCTCAGATGAGATGAGAGTCCTATTCACTTTTAATGTGCATGTACATAGAGAGCACAATTATATTGATTCATTGCGGGCCACATTACAGCTTTTTCTCACATGATAAATGGTAAATGGAATGTGAGAGTGTATTGATAATAGATGAGTAATGGCCAGTAAAGTAAGTATATCCTATGGGTAACCTTTTCTCCTTTGGCTCAAATTATTTTTTTTACAGCCGAGACATTAAGAGAGTGAGGGACTGCGTCGGAAATAAAGACGTTTGGACCAATGACTCAGCTTTTTCATTATTTGTCCTCTTTTTTTTTTTTTTTACGAACCATATTCTGAAAGCACTGACTCGTAGTCTCCTTCTCTCTGCCCTTTGTCACAGTTTAATTTTGTTGGGAAGCTGCTGGGACCACGGGGAAATTCCATGAAACGGTTGCAGGAGGAAACTGGAGTGAAGATGTCCATCCTTGGCAAAGGGTCCATGAGGGATAAAGACAAGGTGAGAAAGATATTGATTTGTGTTGGCCCTGGATATTCAAAAAGAAACGTTTTCCAAAGTAGATGAAGAACACCTGAACAAAATAACATCTGAGCTCGACGGAGATAAGCGACAACCTCAAGTGAAATGAATCGTTTTTAACCTGACTAGCGTATGCAGAAGAAAACGGAAATGGTTTTTCAGTGTGTAGCTTAATAGCATATTGTGAAATAGTCAATTATGAACACGGAGTACTGAATCTCTTTGCCGAAGTCATTTATCCTGCTGACTTGTGGTCCCCTGGAGCCAAACTTATCCGAGCATGTACGCAGGCAGCCTGCTGGATGTGGCGTTCGCGCTCAAAGCAGGTCTCACTGTGCTGCTATAGAGTTACATCGCTATTATCACTGTACCATCTGATTCAGACATCGAGACATGACAAAAGACTCTTTGTTGAAACTGCGGCTGAATTTCAATACTTTAAAAAACCATGTTGAGGAGCAAACACGGCACAGGCTATTACCGCTCGTTTAAAACACATCGGTGTGGTTTTTAGTTGTCTTGTGTAACATATACCGTGATTTCTGCAACTCTTAACGCTGACAGCGGTTTACAGCACTGACACAATTCACACTTTTAGGTGTGTATTAACCATGAGTTAAACTTAATTTTAATTTCCCATGATAATTTGCCATGGGAATAATACACAACTCCTTATATGGACACATATTCAGGCTTTCAATCTGTTGTTCAGTCAAAGTTATGATTCATTATATATCGCATTTTCTTTTCTTTTTGTTCATAAACAAAAAGAAAATGTTTTAATACTGATTTTAAACATTTTGAGTACAGTTTTTTTCATCAGATTGCCGAGGTTGTGCTGGGAGAAAAAGGATATAAGACGCTCTGTATTGCACATTCTAATACTGTACCCTCTGTGTGTACTGTACGTTTAAACGTAGTCATGGAAAAAAAGCAGCCAAAATGCTCCGTGTTTTAAGGGTTAAAGTACAGAAATACTAAGTGCTTTTACCTTAAAACTGGTACGGGTCGTGTTACATTTGTGACATGTGTGACCTGCTCCTCAGTGGAGCGGAGATTTACTTAGACAAGTTTAAAAAACAACTGCTGTAATGACTGAGAGGATCCAATACCTTAATGAGGAAGAGGAAGTGAGCCGAAGCTCATGATCCAATGCTGCTCCCTCATGCCCTCAAACTAGGTTTTTGTTATTGTTTTTGATTGAGAGAGATAGAGAGAGATAGTCTAAGCGGCAGAAGTAACATACTGTGTTATTAAGTGCTGTATTCACTTCTCTGCAGTATTTGAACATTACAAATGAAGTAAAGACATGTTAAAATGTCAAGAACGGTGAACCGGCTTAGTTTATTTACATGCGTACATGCAGCGCTTAGGCTGTGATTGTGTTTCACAGCGTGCATTGTGACAGCATGTCATGTCATTGTCGGTCAGTGGGAGACACACACACACACACACACACTGTGTGCTGCTATGTAGTGATTGGATTTAACTCTGTGTTTTCAGTCTGTGCGCCGGATGTTCTGAATAAGGGCTGGCTGCCGTTCAAAGCAGCCGGTCACAAGGCAGTGTGGCAGAGATACTGTAACGCAAGTCCCATTTCCAAGCAAAAGCACATTAACATCACACATATCTGCCACGCCAGGCACCCGGTCGCTCAGAGGGGTGCATCAATGCAGCACGGAGGTGGTATCGCAGCACATGCACACATAATAGACCACCATGGTCAATACAATGTAAGTATTAGGCCGTCTAAAACGATGCTGAGTCACAGCACAGCTTAATCAGAGATTCCTCATTTCACCTCTCCAAGTCTAGACTTCAGACGAGTCAAAGCAAACACTGTGAGGTCGAGGGGGGAATTTGTTATTTCCGAGTTCCCAAAGTTACAGCAATGCAAACACAATATTGATTGACCAAACAAGCTGGCATACTGTAGCCATGGAGACTGACGGACAGCTTTCTCGCTCTCTCTCGCTCTCTCTCCCTCTCCCTTTCTGCCGTAGAACAATCTCCCAAACATTTCAACGAGGAGGGTTTGAAATGACTCACACGTCGGACATATTTCCTTAAAACTGGCCTCTCTTCCTCCGAGAAAAGAGAGCAATTCAATGATGCAGGGGCATGAATCCCCACATTGGCTAGTTAAGAGCGGTGCGTGAGTAGCACTGACTCGTCTCTGAATGAAGGTGTCCTTGAACAGGATGCTCGACACCCAACTGCTGCAGTGCAGAATGAATGGAATGAGCAAATCCTCGAATGTTTTCTTAAGTGCCTGAATATTCTCTAAATTGTTCAGAGCGCAGCGACCGCTTCTGTGAGTGCAAGTCGAATGTGTCCACTCTCCGCCTCCTGTCACGTCCGATATTCACTCCTGATTATTCGAGTTCAATGGAGAATGTAGTTGTGAAGAAATGTAAAAAAAAAAAAAAAAAAAAAAATGACAACCGCTTGGGAGTCAGGTGAAGATTACTTAGCATAGTGACACATCCTCTGTGTGCAATGAGTGTTTGTACAAACTGTCATGGCGATGATGTCCTCGTTCTATTTAATTGTCCCCGTAAGCCCCCGAGTGGAACGCTGGCATCATTAAGGTTAAGTACACCTGCATTTTTGCTGCTGTGGCAAGTTGAAAATGTCTTCTGTGGAAAAAGATTTGTCACAAAATGCTGCATTAATTTAATTTTACCTTTTACAGTGACAGTTATTGTCTTTCCTCTCATGTTACCCACCATGTAGTGGGTCGTGGGTCATGTTTCACCCTTTCTTCACAGATTTCATTTACATGAGACGAACATTCGACAGCATCCCTACTGACGGATAAAGAAAGCCACGCTCCATCATCTATTACTCACACCGTTTTCTTTTCCTCTGTAGTTGTCAGATGAGGTGTTTCAATATTAACTTACTCCCTGCGCAAGTGAGGCTTTCGCACTGCTTTAAAAACCCTGTTTTTGAAAGGTGTACTACTGGAGATGAATGCTCAACTGTCTCCTTGTCTTTAAACTGTATAAATGTAACTGTAGGTTGCACTTGGAATGTTACAGAGACACTTCAGGTTCTATGAACAACAGAGATGGAGTTCTGTGTCGTCGGCATCAAAGCCTCTTCAGTCTCAACATAAATATTTCATCTTCCCAGATGTAGATTGTGAATCAGACGAGTTGCATTGCTGCAGTGATATGGATTTGTTTTTGTTCCCTGGATGATGAATCATAGAGTTGAGTTCATTTTTTTGCATTTTTGGTTAAATAACAATAACACAGTGAAAAAAAAATAATGAGCAAATGCTTAATTAGACTACAATAGTGTATTTAGTGCGGTTAAACTCATATAAAAATAGTATTAGACATTAGAGGGCTGCTTTTCATCTGTCATAAATCCTTCATTTGCTCTTCTTTTTTTTTAGGAGGAAGAATTGAGGAAAAGCGGGGAGGCCAAATATGCTCATCTGAGTAACGATCTTCATGTTTTAATTGAAGTCTTTGCTCCACCTGGAGAGGCATATTCCCGCATGAGTCACGCCTTGGAAGAGATCAAAAAATTCCTTGTTCCAGTAAGTACACGACTGTCGTTTCTGTCATATGTGGATGTCAGTGTTTTCTGCAGAGTTCACTAATTTCTCCGCCGGATTATTAACGCAAAGAACCCAGCTTCTTCCTTTGAAAGAAGATACTCTTCAGAGTGTCCGGAGGTTCATTTACGTAGAAGTAAAACACACTGGTGAAGTTGTTCTCTCTGCACTACAACGACTGCTGCTATACATTACAGGCCCTTACTTAAGAATGAAAAAAAAAATAATGTATTCAGCAATTAAAGGGCTGTATGGAACAACTTACAAGACTCCAGCAACTTCGAGCCTAAGAGAACTTAGCAATAATTAATGTGCATGTTGTGTACTCTCGCTGAGTCAAAGCTGTAAATATTAATCAAGCTTTGCAAATGTGACAAGCTTAATGGAGGAATTGTGCAGCATGAGTCTCCTTTATGGACTTGATGCATCTTCGCATACAGAGCTGATGTTCTCATGTCTGCTCGCTGAGCCAGGAGGATGATGCAACTGCGTCTGCTATGTATAAAATACAAATCACTTTCCGCCGTCTGCCAGAAAACCAGTAAAGTTAGCATAGGATCTTGAAACATATACATTTTTGCTCCCTGCTACAACAGAATATTTTTTTAAGTGAAAATAGAGTACAGTGTTGAGACTATGACTTGTTGACAGTCAGTGCATTTCCATGCGCAGGTAAATCGAACTACGGTTCAAGTGGACAACTGTCTTTGTCCCCGTATACAAGCACCGGCGGGGAAGTGATTTATTGAATGAAGTGTGTCCACCATTCATCCCCTTTCAGCCTCAGGCTCATGCAGTTTAGCTGGCGGCTCGTCATTCCAAGTCTTCCTACCTCCATGAACTTTTAAAATATTCAATTCTTTAAAGTCCCTGTAAAGTTATAAAAAAAAAGAAAAAGAAAAAACCCACACATTTTCCACAGGGACCCACCTTACCACCTTACCAAATTTGAATGATTAAAAAAAAGTCACTGAGTTTTTAGGTTTCAAATCATTTACATTTGAGCAACATTCTCTGCTCTGAGACGCTGGAGGCGTCCACTGCACACACTCATACTGGTCTACTCGCGTTCGTGGGGACCGAAGACCGCGAAGGTTATTTTACAGTATAAAAATGTAAACACAGCTGTATTAAACGTCCAGCTCAACTAACATGTAGACATTTACCTAATCCCTGAAGTAGGCATGTGGAGTTTTGTCTTCTCCTCCAATGCATTGCCACACACATTCTGGTCTTCTCTGGACTTTAGTGGGGACCAGAGTCTGCAAACGTCACTGTTTGTAGAATATTAACATAAATGCTACGGGATGAAAACACAAATATGTAGAGAAGGGACATTTTTACCATTTTTATCGCAGTTAACCATCACACTATACCAGACCTGGGCATTTTACGCGGTATGTCAGTCATAAACACAGATGGACAAGTCTTTATGCTGCGCATGCAATACAACTGTGTTGCTTTTATGTTGAAAAGCCTGACGTATGGATGCACGTATCTGCGTCTGTCTGCACAGCGACAGGTGACGCTAGCGAGTCAAAGTTCATTCCGAATGGCGCGTTTTTAAAACAAGACATGGACTGCTAAATATTTCTTTACAGGCGTCAAAGGTAAAGTCGTGTGCTTAGTTTGTGGAACGCAAGTCGCTGCTTTTAAGGATTACAATCTGAATCTCTACTACATGACCAAACGGGAAGAGAAATACAAGAACTTATCTGATGAAGAAGAGCGCGCAAAGGAGTCGGAGGCAGACTATATCGAAGACAACGTTAAGAGCGATGTCCGTAGTACCTTTCTTCTATATATAACTCGGTGTAAGTTCAGGAGTTATCATCATCTCAAACTCATCCGGCACTACACCACAGTAGTATAGTATAGTATAATAGTATTCATTATGATATTTTCAATTACTACACTAGTTAGTAATTGTGTTTATTGTGTGTTTGTATGCTGCCCAATTTACACCAAAACAATACAATTTACTGCTTTTTTAGTTTTTAGGTTTTAAAATGAATTAAAATTTTGGCCAGCCCTCAACAATATTTTTTGTTTCTCATGTGGCCCCTTGAAGAAAATAATTGCCCACCCCTGTACTATACACAAACACAGAATGGGTTTAGCTACAATCCTCCTCCCTCTATCACCCTCCTCCTCTTAAGGAATTTTAATACAGTGCCAGAAATTGTCGATTTGTTTTTACATGGAGGTAAGACCCATTTTCAGGACAAAGACTTCTCAGCAAAACAAAGGCGTAGGAGTGCAGGAGCAGGTGCAGGAGTGCAGGAGCAGGTGCAGGAGTGCAGGAGCAGGTGCGGTTACTCATAGTGAACAGGTTGCAATTTTATTCACAAGTTCTCAGCCTCTGTTTTCTAACATAATGTAATGTGTGAGGAGGTGAAAGTCTTCATTTGATTGACAGCGTCTTTCAGCTGACAGAGCATAAAATCCGTCTCCTGTACCATTCCGACCTGGATCTTTACACATTTTTGTCACTTTTGTCTTCTTCACTGTTCCAGCTTATTCTATTATTTCCAGGCAGTGGGAACTGTGGTGCGTCCCCAGAGTCCCGAGACCAGATTGAGTCTGACTCAGGTCCTTCTGAATGTATACATGCAGTAATAATTTGACTCCCAATTGCATTATCCGGGCGGACAAACACAATACGTTTAATCTTTTCTAATATGTTAAACGTACTCCATCAGTGGTTCTCAAACGTTTTATACCAAGTACCATCTGAGAAATTACTGAGCTCTTGAAGTAACACCATTATCACCAATATTAAAATACAGTGGTTTAAATAGGCCGAGCACAGTCAGCTACAGGCTTTTTACAAGAGGCAGATTTATTACTTATTTAATACTTCATATACTGGTATAGTGAAATTAGACTCAGATGGAGCAAGATAAGGTGGTTATTTATTATTATTTAATTTGTGGGTTTTTGTACCCTGGTTTATACAGTAAAGGGGTTCTAGCTAGCGCATTTTAGCGCGTCGGCCCGTTATGCTATGATTTGAAAATGAAAAATCTGAAAATCTGCCACAATCATAAGCTAAAATGCACGCGTATGCACACGCACACACACAGACCAATGGCTGTTTAAGGGGACAATTTGGGGCCAAATGTCTCTGTGATCCATTTGTCTCCTATTTTGATCTGAAAAGGCACAAAAAGTTTGAGTGGAATTTGTTCTTTATTATATTATCATATTATTTTCAAACCCTAAAGCGATGCTGTGTTGCAATGTCAGACCTCCTACCATGTCGAAATGTTAAAACATGTATTGTGAAATTGCTTTTTTACCTTGGTGTGATAAAAGCACAACATCCGCTCGGAAATCGGCGTCACATTCGTGTGCGAATCACACCATTAATAAGTGTCAGCTGGCTCCCGTGTTCTTTTTCAGATCTGCAGGCACTTTCACCTATATATTTTATATGAATCTTAATTTGACTGTAAATACGCTGGCGCAGAGTCCGCTTCACTGCAGCGCCGTGAGAAAACACGAGGTCTTGTGCGCTTGCTCCGTCGGAAACCGCAGATGTGCTTTCTAATTAGTGCACATGCAGCACCAACAATTTAGGCGGATGTTTGAATCTTTTGTGAAAATCTGCCGGCAGTGCCAATGATGAATAGATACGAGGAAAGAACCAATTCAGTAATATTTCACCAAGTGACAAAAAGGGCTGAAAATCATTACTTTGGATGCCAATAGTGTTTGGAGCGCTACAAAACGAATAAGTGTCAAAGGAAATTGGAAAATAATACCCTAAAATGCTGGTAAATGTCAACATGTAGACGTCAGAAAAAGGGAAAACATCACTGTGTCCATAATTTGATCTTATTCTGTATTAGAGGTCGACTGTTATTGTTTTTCCCAATGGCCAGTATTGTTATTGGTTTTGGCAGTCGATGTCAGAACTGCATTTTATTTAAATGTTTTATTACAAATGATACATGAAAGCGCTTACATTTTGCCAAACCTTTATCGAGTAACACTTATGATCTACATTTTTATGCCTGCACTGCAGTGCACATAATATTAACCCTTTAACACCGGGTGTATCGCCGATGACACGTTTGCACAAGCGCACTTTGCGTTACCGTAATTATGCAGCGGTTTGTGCAATCAGAAAAAAATCCATCCAACAGTTGAAAGCTGAGAAGTTGCACATTAAAGCCAACGTGTGCAGGAAGCCGGCGAATCAGCGTCTTTGTCACCAGAGAGGAGAGAGTTGGAAAAACGCCTGGATAAACAGTAGTTTCAGTTTTTGGACATTGAGACAAAGACTCATTTAAAATTGTTGACACACTATTTTAACATGCAGCAAATTTTAAATAACTCCAAGACTATGAAAGTTATTCTGGAAAATGTGCCAAAAATCACTTATTCGGAGGATATTCTGACACTTTTATGGTTGAAATAAGCAGGACAAATGGAAATAAAGTATTAACTAAATATGAAACAGGTTAACATTTGATAATGTTTTAATGACTTTTTTGAGGACAAAAATGTGCAAACCTACATAAATAAGTAATTAAACAACTGTCTAAGAAACTTACTGATGAAAAAAAAGAAGAAGAAGGCTTTATACGTGTCAATAAACACATACAAGTGAAGATCATTTGCCATGCTATTTTATAGCACATGCTCACTGCCTCAGGGAGCTAATGTGACTGCAAATAACCTTCACATAATGTAACACAACAGGCATCTGTCAGTTTCTTTGGTGACAGATGTTTTCTGCCTCTGGTGGAAAGAACAAGAGCGTCCTGCTGTCTACCTTTCTTTTTTTTTTCTTTTTTTTTTTTAAATTGCTGCACTGTGCATTCGGAGCAACTTGATATGAATCAGCAATCAGACCTCCTGTGGAGACTGATTTGTCTGGAAATTGGCAACATGGGCTTAAGAGCATGTCGTCAACATGTAACTCTCATATATCCAGTAGGTTAAGTAAATGTAATGTGGTCATAATTAAATGGGAAATCCATTCATTTGACACATCAAAAAGGGTTACGGATATTGGAGTACTGCAGCATATTTGAATCTGCTGAACCAGGTTGCTTGAACGTCTCGTTTTTCCTCATCTAACGTTGAACAAAACCTCGAATGTATTTCCATCTCCTCTAATAAAGTAAAAGTCATTTAATGTGGCGTCGCCCTGTGAATAAGTGTCTCTATAATTTAACAAAACCCACTTTTCCTCTGATCTCCCACAGCTCACATCCCACAAACCAGGAGAAATAAATCCACACTCGTGTTCATCCGATATGAAAATGCTCCTTGTGTGGTGTGCAGACACGTCTTCGGTGATAAATCTCAAGAAAGTCATAATAGGAACAAGCTGTGTGACTATTTCCAATTAGAATTTAAGATGCATAATTAGTTTATACTGTGGCACTCATTCAGAAACGGAAACACGGGGGCTACGACGACAAGCTTTATCAGTCACTGAGATGAGTAAGAGAAGAGAGATTTCAGATCCGCTGTGAAGCGAAATCTGACGAGAGGAATGCTGTGGGTCTTGTCGGCTCAGTGACACAGCGTGCGCAAGAGAAATGGGGAGGAAAAATGTAAACATGAACCAAATGTGTGGACTGCTGCTGTATACACAGGCTGAGAGGGAGGAATACTGGAGAAGCACAGGCAATCCAGCTTTCAGCTGAATGAGTTTGTGGCCCTCATCCCGGCTTTAAGCAACGGGGAGCGTTTTGGCAGATACGGGATGACACAGATGCTTGAACAAGATATGTGGCGGTAATTTGTTTTTGTATAAAGTCAAACAAATTATGGCTGTTATTAAAGCTGACACATCTGCTTGTTCCTTACTTTAAGGGTGATTTATTTGAGCCGGAGCAGCCGCGTTAAAGGTTGGCCTGGCTTTGCAGGGGCGAATTCTTAATGCCCATCATTATGTTCATTATTGTCCCTAGCACAGGTCAAGACTGTGTGCAGGCTTTCTTTACAAGGCAGCGCCAGTCGTGCTGTGGAAATGAGGAAGGTGCAATTTGTGCTGCATTAACTCTGAAAGTGGCGGATTAAATCTCGCAGATAGCAGACAATATACAAATGATGTGCTGATTTCAGGTGTGGAAAAAGTATCAAAAAGTATTTTTCATTTCTTTATTTATTGATTCAGAATTCCATTAGCATCACTGTAATATTTCAGGAGGGAATTCAGTAAATCCAAGTTGGGATGATGATTAGAAGGAAAGGAAGAAAAGAAAAGAAGGAGAGGAAGTATGGATGATTTAATCTGAAAGAAGGCAGTAATGCAAGGGCTGTAAAACACCAAGAAAGAAAGAAAGAAAGAAAGAAGTTCAGACGCAAACCCCACTGAGATTTTTTGTTAAGTAATAAAACAAGTAGCTCATGTTGAAAAATGTATGAATATACATAAAATACAGAATTTGGCACACACACACACACACAAAATGTCAAGATGCTTAACAGCTCAGCAGCTGCTGCCATTGCATGGCTGCATGTGGTTTGGAAGAATAAGAAAAATCTATCTATGACTACAGTAGTGTTTTTATGCAGTGCAGCACAAACTGAGGATGAGGAGAGAGATTCCCCCAGACCAGGTTTAGTCAGTGGCGTCCTCGCCATGCGTGGCCAGGAACCACGTCTGCTGTGCTGTGCTGTGCAGAGATTCTTGTTGTTGCTCCTCCAATAGACGTGTGACGTGTGATCAGGTTAGAGTTAGGGATAAAGGATTTTGATATAAATATTGAATTGTGTTTATTTCTACTGAAATAGAATAACATATTATTACATATATTTTAACATAAAATGGTAATTGACTATTGGTTATTGTGCTTCCTGCGATTTGGAAATTGCAGTGTGCTGCATTGTGATTTTAATTCAATTTCAATTCATTGTTCAGCCCTAGTCTCACTGTTCCCGTTCCATTCCGGAGTGTAATTCCATGTTAAGGGCTGAAAAACATGTGTCGTATTTATGTTTGTGAAACAATATTCTTACGTGTCCGAACTGTAACAAAGTGTAAGTCCTTCATTCACTTCAAACTAGAAACAATAAGAACAATTTGAGAACATTTGTCTGTGAGGTTGTTTATTTTAATAGGGTGGTGGTATACATCACATAATCTAACATGATCTAACTTTTAATTTATCATTACTATATCCTCAGCTTTAAGTGTACACTATATTATGAATTATTCTTTAGCTGGTTCCTCTATGAAGACCAGGATTTCTCCCAAGATCCATTCATTTGAAATGACATGTAACAATAAGGATGCTATAGTGTTATAGTAATGGTAACAACAGTGTGGATCACAAAGCCCCCACAATGCCAAGCTTTGGAACACAAAATCCATACAATACAAGATATAGCAGGAAGGAAATGTATTTGTACGGTTAAATCACACGCACGGTTCTATGGGAGGGCTGGCTCAACAACGTTAAATCAAATTTGCTGAGATGATTCATTGTCCAAGAATACTGAATTCATGTTTCAGTCTATTTGTACCACAAAAACTAAGAGACACAAGACGCAAGATCAGAAATCAGTCCACACGTGTCGTAAGGAGCATGACTGGCCTCGCCATTCTTTATGTCCTGACCCTTTAAAAGTCCAACTTTGTCTATTTGAAGGACACGGTGTGTGCACGAGGTCACGCATGGTCAGAATTAATCTAAGTCAGTAAACAGTCTGACCTGAGAAGCCTCAGCGCGGGGGTTTATCGCTGTGTACTCACCTTAACGCCACTGTCAACAGTCAACTTTTACTGGCACTGGCAGATTTGTTGTGCATTGGGTAAGCCGCCAGCTTTCCAATTAAAAACTCTGCCAGTCTCCTTCAAACCAGCACAGCTCTCCGTGCTTTATTAATTCATTCACAAGAGGGGCACGTGTGCAAAGTGTTTCAAATAATTTGGAAATCAATCTCTTTTTCACCTTCTCCAGTGACACGCCGGTGTGAAAAAATGACAGTTTTAGAATCTGTTCATCTGTTCACCAAATCTGGTTCCTTTACAACAGTATGTGCATGGAAAAATTAGCTATTACTGTGTATTATCTGGTGTAATCCGACGCTGTGGCCCATCTGCTTCAAGGTTTGACGTGGTGTGCATGCAGAGATGGCCTTCGATATACATACCTTGGTTTTACTGAGTGCTTATTTGTGTAACTGTTGCTTCTGTATCAGTTTTGAAGCAGTCTGGCCCTTCTCCTCTGACCTCTGGCATGAAGAGGGCATTTTTTTTCCCCAAGAGATTTTAGAACCATTTTCTGTAAACCCTATATACGATAGTGAGGGAAAATCCCAGTAGATCAGCAATTTCGAAGATTCTCAGCGCAGCGCATCTGTTACCAACAACCATATCATGTTCAAGGTCCCTAACATCACCTTTCTTCTCCATGCTGATGCTTGTTGTGCTAATTATATTATTGTTATTTAATCATTGCCTAACCTAGTGGTTCCCAAACCTTTCCCGGTCCTGCACGCCTTCAGACAATTGACCTCCAGCCATGTACCCCCACCCCTAGCACACATCAAGTAAAATCTCTTAAAGAGAGGGTGGCCTATGCATATTTTGTATGTATGCCAGTTTCAAAATCATATTTTTTTTTTTTTTTTTTGCGTACCCGCTACGTCACATGCTTAACCCAGATTGGGAACCACTCTCCTAACCCTATGCTGAAATGTGGAATTAAGGCCCTGGCATACTACCAACACGCAACGTGTGTGTGTGTGTGTGTGTGTGTGTGTGTGTGTGTGTGTGTGTGTGTGTGTGTGTGACGTGTCTAGCCCAGATTTTGGAACTGCGCACAAAGAGCACATTAGCTGACAGTGCATTTCTGCCTGTATAAGCCCCGCCCACCAAAAGAAGAAGTAGTAATCTGAGCCTCGGCGGGCCTCTCGGCTGTGAGCCGCTCGACCCGGACGTGTCCGAGAGAGCATTGTTCTCTTCTTCTCTGGTAGAAATGCATCCTGTTCCCTGCGTCTAGACTTGTAGCCCCACCCGATGGTGAAGTGGGATACTACAGGACCCTGATGTCCGCGATATGCAAAGCGCACTTCGGCGCGCGTCTAATGATCCCTAATGATTAGAGGGAAGCTGTTAAAAAACATTATGTACAGTATACAGGAAGACCTTAATGGTAGATTAAGCTCTTCCTGTTGAAGCTGCTGAATTTGAGTGTGATAATGAAAGAGGAATTACTTTGCACATCAAAGAGAAGGAAATACTTGTTTTTGTGCTATTCTCATGAGAGTGGATGTAGATGGGGCTATAAAAACATATAAAGTAATAAAAAAGAAAGGACACTTATTCTGGCGAACGTTAGATTAACTGTAGCTTTAATGTAACTTTGCAGATCTCGCACACCCATTAATGTTATCTCGTCCTTCACTTATCAGAGCACTCTGGACAGAATAGTATCTAATGAATCAATGTGCACTTAATGTATTGGCTCAATTAATACTCACACAAAGGTGTCCAGAGCTGTAAAGACTAGAGTAAAAGTAAGCGATTAATGTGGGGGTGTGAACAAAGTGGACGCTGAAATCATTTCATCTCGGCGTTTAACGTCCTCTAAAGTTGCCTCTCGATATTAGATCAGTCTGAAAACAGGGGGAACAAAAAAATGGCCGTCATACAGTTAACAACCAGAGAAATCAGCCGCTGCCACGGTTGCTCAGTTGCAAAGTAAAACAACATTTTTATCCAATATTTAGCTTGAGTTTGGCTCGAAAGGCTGTTTAGCTGTCAGCAATGACAAGATAATGAATCCTGCTTTTGTCCACTCCCTTATCTGCAGTGTAATGATCCAGTGTGTGATAATGGGTTAACAAAAGTGGTCCGGAATCACAAGATAACATATAAAGTATTCCGAACTGTCAATCATGGGATACGTGTGCGCCAGCATTAATTTCGCCCCGCTTTATTTTCTTTCTATGTCAACATTTTCCCCGAGATTATTTGAACACTTTGCCCCGTTTTTGTTGTTAGTTATCATTTTCTCTTCGAGCTTTCCGGCAAGCAATTTGTCAACAGCACACACGAGTTCTGCAAAACAGGAAAAATAAAATAAAAATAAAATAGTTTTTTGTACAAGCATAACCAAAGAAAGCATCTTCATTGAATATTCACTGCTCAGGAACACCATGTGTTTCCTTCGCATGTCAAGTTCATTTTAATTTGATGACATTTGCTGCTGTTGCAAGCATCTGTTGCAGTCAGAAGACAAATGTCCTTGTTTTTTGCTGGTTTTTTTTGGGGTTTTTTTTATGAGACGTGCTGTTCCTTGTTCCCACAGGACTACAATGACGAGATCAGACAGGAGCAACTGAGAGAGCTCTCTCTCCTCAACGGCTCCGACGAGTCGAGCAGAGGGAGAAGTGCCCAAGGGAGGAGCGTGCGACCGGCAACCGCGGCATCTACAAGGTAAAGTGGGAGTTAAAGCTGTGTAAAAAGCTGCTTTTAAACCAAGTGAGTGATTGTTTTTCTTTGCGCGGAAACAATAATCAAGGCATCTTGAAGTGAGGAAATTACAGAGGGTGCTATTATAATAAAAGGTCTGCGAGAGAAAATGTGGCTATCTTTCCTTCAGAGCCCATCTGTTTTAAAAGCTGGAATTTGTGCTCAGACGTTGTTTGTTATGTTGTCATAGTGACAAGTTAAAAACACTCTGAGCACCATTTCTAATTGCTGTATGCAATCAATATGTGTACAGTTTCTTTATTGGATCAAATCTTTCAGCATTGGGCTCTTGTAACATCTATGGCCCAAACAAGGTCAGAATAATGATCAGAATTAGCCCGATGAACTCTTACTTTGACATTTTCACATTGTTTATGCAAAAGTCTTATCTAAAATACTGCCTGTACTGTGAGTCACTGTTTACAATATGCATTTAAGACAAGAGGAAAAAAAGAATAAAAGAGAAATGACCTTATCCCTTACTATTTTCTGTGTTTAAAAATGTGACCGGTGTGGCGAGCTGCTCACCCAGTCACATTTGATCAGGTGTGTGCAGTGAGTGAGTGAGTGAGTGAGTGAGCACTCAAACAAACCAGTTTACAGGAAGAGAACAGAGAATCTACATGCGTACGGAACACTCCATTGTTTTTAAATCAAAAAAATCAGCAAATTGCAACGGCTGCAATTTAGGACATACATTCTGCAGTACATCAGACCCGGAGCTCATCATGCTCTGTCAATTAAATGTCCCACTATTTTCATACACATCATAAGGAATTCAAATCATTACGTTTTCATCCTTTCATTAGAAATGAAGCGTAATCACTATTTTGATGGTATCTCATGTGGCAGTCTCTCATTATGTTTTAAATCTGTTTCACAGTCCTTATTGATCTGAACCTTGAATTAAAAATATTTGACATACATGCACATTTGTCGACAGGCGACAGTAGCTCAGTGGTAAAGTCAGTCATCTTTGGACTTGAAGGTTGTGTGGGTTCAATTCCCTGCTCTGCTAGTCTACGTGCTGATGTGCCCTTGGGCAAGACACTTCAGTCAGTGTGGCACATAAGCATTATTAAAACAGTACAAACTGGGAGAAGTTTTAGGTTCACTGGGAAATATTTCACTATCTCGTTCTCTTGTTTAGGTTGTAGTTCAGAGATTAAAATTGTATTTTACCATTATTTTAAAAGCCTAAAATAAAGACAGATGCTCTAACACACACATCTGTATTGCTTTTAACCCTTAGTGCTCACGTGGCACGGATCTCTGGTGTGCCCTTGGTAAATTGCCGTGGGAATAATACACAACTCCTTATATGGACATCCTGGGGGTGTGTGTTTATAGGTCACATATTCACGCTTTAAAAAATGTGTGGTTTTTTTTCGTCCTCTTATTTGTTGTTGAGTCAAAGTTATGATTCATTTTACATTTTAGTAGTGATATAAAGTAGCAACGGTTCTGCAGAAAAATAGACCTTTTTTTTTTAAGTGAATTTGAACTGTGACATATTTCCAAATTTTACAAATTTAAAAGAAAAAAAGGATATAAGAAACTCTTTCTTATTACCTCTGTATATTATGCTCCAAGGGTTAAAGCCAATAGGACGTGGTTTTCTCTGTTCTCTATGGGTGTATAGGTTTTGAATAGTGATGCAGATCCTGATCCATATTGATGGTTAGCCTTACAAGATAAGGTAGTGTACTGACACTGTGGGACACTGAGCAGCCTTGGTGGAGGTCTGCTCTCTCTCTCTAAAGTGTTTTCTCTGGCCGTCGCATGTTACACCTTGTTTGTCGATCCGTGCTCCCCATCGCTGTTAAAGAAGCAAAAGTCAATTCAGACACTTGCTCCATGTGCTGAGACTGTTAAAATAGAGAGCTTAATGCTTCACAGCATCTGATTGGCTCAGCCATGCATGAAGCTGCTAGTGTGAAACACCTGCCTCTTCCACTCCACTTCATAGCTCGTTTTAGAGTAAATTGTCCGTAATCTACCTGAGCCGTGGTGGTCCCTCGGGACTGTGCAGGTACAGTTTGCTATGGCAGCGTGGCCTAATTCAGGCAGCATATGCAGATGCTCGGAAACCCACAGAAACACGGGATGCTCCCAATTTGTAGTCACCACCAGCACTTCCCTGCCCAGATTTTCTCCTCGTGGCAGACCGATAAGCGATTACTGTAAATCTCCGTGAAAAATATGCACCAGTAATTCCCCTTTGAATGTCTGTATTTTTTACACAATGAGCGGCTACCTAGTAAAGGATGTGCCAGAGGAAGAAAGAGCATCTTAGCCCACCTACATCATGCAGCACCTAAAGTGTAAACTTAGCAGACAATAGACAGCTTTGAAGAGCTAAATCCACCCTGCTGTCCCTTTGCTGCCGGACACTGGACACTCAGCCAAACTCAATCAGAGACAGGGTCTGAGTTGAGGGACAAACTGGGTCATTATTATTTTTGGATAGAGAACAGGCTTTAATTAACCTTGATTTTGAAGTATTTTGACAAATTACTCATACATGAATAAGCACAAATTAACTTTTCCCGAGACGGCTTATAAAATTCCGAACAATCTTAACTTCTAGATTAAATGTTCAGACAAATGAGAGATCCCTTTTTTAGTCATTTCCAAAGAAATTGTTTCACCACTGACTATTAAAATAGACGATAAATGATCTCGTCAATGAAAATCTCTCCACAATGCAGTCTGGGATTTGAATTATCATTGGTGCATTATGCCAGTGGGCCGGTTCTTATAGACGGGTGTGTATGTGCTACGGTAATAAAAAATTCTTCTCGCCTAAGCCCTCCGGTCTTTAATGTCTCCCTGCTGGACAATATTAAATAAGCATTACCGACACCTGTTTAACTACAACCTGAGTGGAGTCAGGCACGTCAGGATGTAATTTTGTGCAAAAAACATGCATGACATTACTTCATCGTGCAGCTGAAAGCAGGGCTGAGCAGCAAAAGATCATTACAGGAATGAGCTCAGCACCAGTGGAGGTTACCACCAACCCACAACGTGAGGCAGCCGTGTGCAGCGATAGGAAGAAATTTAATAGATTAGAGACATTGTCTTAACTGCACTTCTTCACTCAAATCACTGTGGCTTAATTACACATGCTGTGAAATGAGATCCCCTCAGCAAATTGATGCCATGTCTGTCTGTCTGTGTGTGTGTGTGTGTTTGTTTGTTTGTTCGTTTGCTTTACCAGGGGCCACAGAGGCACGGGGAGGAGTGCTGCAGCACCTCGAGGGACAGCAGCAGCAGCAGCAGCAGCAGCAGCAGCAGCAGCGTCACACGGCAAACTTCCCACAACTGTTTTAACGAGGGAGGCACAAGCTCCGAGAGCCAGGGGGGCGGCAGGGAGCGCTGGATACAGGGTCCCGCTGTTAGCAGTCACACATGAATCATACGACGAATATGTGAGTCCAATCCTCTTTGCACTGATCGTAATTTTACTTGAGCTGTGTCAAAATCAGACTTGGTTTGATTCCCCTTTCATGTGATCTGGATGAGTCTCTCGCGTTACACCGAGCCGTTCGGGGACATGTCTGAAAAATTAGGGCAATCCGACAACATGCTTTTATGAAATTAACTTTTCTTTTGGTAAACAGTGCGACTTATAATGACTTTGGATCTGCATTTCAGCACTTTGGATAAGTAATCAATCATCTGCATTGCTTTTATCTACTTCATCCATATTTCAAGCACTCTTGTGTGTGTGTGTGTGTATATATATATATATATATACAACAAATCTGCATCATATCCCATATACATATAAATGAGACCTTTAATAACACAACATAACTCATATCACAAACATTTTCTGCCAGTATATTTTGATAAATTACCTAACACCAGCAATGGCAGCATAATTGGATGTTTCCCACTCATCACATTACACTGCATGAATGCTACTCATTTAAAAAGAAAAAACAATATTCAACATTTGCATACGGTGGATGTGTGAATAAACCAACAAATACTTATCTTACACAGTTTTTATAGCGAGGTTTTTACACATTACTGGACTAATTTTTAGCTAAAACATCAGTAATGTCATAAAACTATGTATGAAAATGTAAGATTATGGTTCTTAATGTTAAAAACTGAGATAAGGGCTATTAGTCAGAGCTGTTGAGGGTTAGATGTTGTAAATACACCTCTGCGGTGGTGACTTTTTGACCTTGGAGACAGCAGATAATAAAAACTAGTCACTATTAAGCCCACCGCACTTATGGTCAAATTTTGACTGCATGAAATATATATAAAAAAAATTCCAATCTTCATTCTTTGAGAAACCCATAAGAACTGTTCATAAAACTCCAAAGAAACTAATTAAAAGCCCCAAAGTTATGAACAGAGCTAAAACAATAATTGTTTTACCCACAACTGAGGGGAAAACAGTGTGACGTGAGAGGAATAGGCTTCTTTAGCAAACAGTTAGTGAGAACTAACGACAAATATCCCTGTGTCGCAGTCGTAAAAGTCAAATTACGGATGGTATGATGGACCAGAATCTCACTCTAAATCTAAAATGTTCTTTTTATGTTTGTTTCCTCATTTGATTGAATGACCGGCGAGTTGTGCATGGTCATTTTCACAAACTGAGGCACTAAGAGAGGCTCACTAAAGAGACAGGACAGGTAAAACGATGTATGGAGGTTTGAGCAGTCCATCAACATGTGTCCTAATATGCGATAGGCAGCGCTTTGCCCAAATATTTATTCTCTTCGCTGCAAATAATGCGTAAATCCAGTTAGACATGCGCTCGTCCTCTAAAATCTTCCAAGGTCATTTTGAAAAAAAAGCCCATCATGGCGGGCTCAAAGTTTTCATCCAAATGAAGAAAGGCAACACTTTTACCAGTCTATTTCCTCAGAGGCTTCCTGCTAAGCAAACGCCCCATGTGTGCTGGCAATTGAAGATTGGGTTGTCTGCACGGGGAAATGCACAAGCGCAGTCTCATTACCAAACCAAATTGAGTTCTGATATAGAGCCTGTGTATTCCTGAGGAGTGAGGAAAGAGAGGCATTTCTCCTCTTTGTAATTGGAGGTTGGGAAGGAGGGTGGGAGCATGGAGATGAGGGGATTATGGAAAGATGAGTTTGTCCTGAACATTTTCCTTCCTCATATCTCACGTTGCTGCTGTGTTTTTTTTTTGTTGTTGTTTTTTTTCTACTACATTACACAATTTTCTTTGAGCAGGTTTCCAGTCATGTCATGGGTTTGTATTTTGTAATTGAGTAAACACTTGTTATTGCTCTTATTCCTCTACACAAATCCTGTCGTGTACTGAAGCACAATATTAGATCAGCGCCACAATCATGTGTCTTTGTTGCTACATCCTGTGTATATCTCTGTATAGAGACGGTGTAATGTAGTTTGTACGGGGGTATCTTGTAGATTTCTCCAGAGACCATTGATCGATGGACTCTGTCAAACTGTCAGTCTGTCTCATAAAAGTGATACTGCGAGAATGTCCATAATTGCACCTATTTGAGGGGGAGATATTGATTTAAAACCTCGACGGAAAGCACGAGGAAGCTGGAAGTTATCATGTATCATCATTTAGTTTATAATTTATGAACCCCGACGCTTCCTCTTTATCTTTCTCCCACAAATCTCACCTTGCTGCATCCTTTACTTTCACCGCGTGTGACTCTCTGTTGGACCATTCCGAACCCTGTCCTGACAAATCCAGAACAGATTTGCAAGTGTTGGCTCAGGGAAGGGCTTTAACGCCAACACTGCAGACGTCTTCCACTTTTTATTAAAAAATAAGGCTGTTCATAGTTTGCTCTTACTGTCAACAAACGGATCCAACGGAGATCCAAGAATTCTACCAACAAGTGCTCTATTGAAAACCATACACGGCTTATACCTCTGGTATTCTTCATAAAATATTAAAAACACTTAGCTGCACTGCCGCACTCACAGTGATATTTTTCTTTATCTCAAGGAGCAGGAGCATTGCAGTTTCCTTTAACTAATTTCCGTCTCCTTACTTACTACTCTGAGCTGATATATTTTATTTCTTTTTAAAAAAGGTCCTTGTCAATGTAAAAATGACCAGTCTGATTATTTGAAGCGTATTATTTAAATAAATTAGATATTGTTCTTTTCGCCGCTATCCGATATGCCGATATACTGTATATACGTCTTTCCTTTAGCCCAACTGCAGAGGTCACTTAGTCTCATCTGTAGTGAAATTAACACAATATTTTTTATACTCATGTCGTGGCAGATGGGGATATAAAATATCTTAATTGTGCAAAACAAGTTAGCATCAAACAGAGAAGTCAAGGAGGTAGCAGCTTTTCCCGGCTTCCTATTTTAGTCATTAGTCACATCAGCAGATCTTGGCGTGTTTGCCGATATCTGATCATTCATTTTAAAGCCGATATCTACTGATGCTGATATTGTGTATATAGAAAAAAGTCTATTGTGTATAATATTGTGCAACCCTAATTTAAATCCAACTTCAGAAGTATGAAAATTGATTGGGTCCATTTTTTTTTCTGTTTCTCTTTAATGCTTAGAGCTATTAGATTTGTGTAATATTTTTTGCTGTGGTTCTGTAAACATCAAAAAAACACCAGCTAGTATCACAGAGCTACAGTTCCATAACTGAACCATTGTAGCCACTGCTCTGTTCCCTGTATCCCTGTATTTGCTTTTTCATTGTTCCTCGCGCTATTATACTGTACGCAGTCAATACATTATTTAAACATGTTTAATAACATTGCACAATCTTCTATTCTAAGTTTGCTTGGCTTGCTCTTTTCATAAGCAGCACATGCACATATCCATGCAGACACTCTCTCTCTCTCTGTGTGCTGAATGAATGGCAGACTGTTGTTTACTCCTCAGACTGGGTGAAGTTGTCATAAATATGTGCTGCTGTGGAGCAGGTCATCACGTAACGGGGGTTCCTCTGGAGACTGTAATGATGAATGGACTGTGTCATTCTGTCAGCGTCGTAAAAACTAATACGGTGACAGTGACCATTATTGTTGCCTCTTAAAAGACAGCCATGACTCAGAAGTGACGTGGATTGCAGGGCTTCGCTGTCAAAGGGGGTGTTTCCGTGCGCGTGTGTGTACATTTTGGGCATCAGCCCCAAGGAATGAGCTCCAAACATTTTCACGAGTTGAAGTGGGCGATATTTTGTTGCCTCCAGCCGTCTGGGCTGAGGCAGTTCTTGTAACAGATTCTTCACATGTTGTCAAATGAAATCCTCCTAATCTAGAGATCGATGATTTTCAGGCTTTCAATTCGGAGGATTTCACCACGAGTGCACGACAGATAATGTATGTGGTGTCTGGTAGATTGCGCTGTTTCATAGGGTTAAATGTGAGTGGGCTTTTGGCAGCATTTCAGGTGCTAAAGTGTGTTAAGTGTTAAGTTATCCATAAACTGGTTATTACGTCAGTTTCGTCCGGTCATTTGAGGTGAAGCGCCTGTTGTTATTGAGTTTAAAGCAAACACTAATAGATTCAATGTTACAGTATATTACACTCCAGGGTTCTAGCCAGGATTTTATTTTAGCGTAATGGTAATGGCGAGAGAGCGCCGCGACCAAGTGGGGGGGTTGGTGCGGAATGAAATCAAGTGATTTTGAGGCAAAATAAAAACTTTTACGTTACAAGGTAGGCGCTGCATTCACTTTATGACAGCATTTTATGGGTTGTACTGACAAATAAACAGGAATAGGTGAGGTATAATCTGCCAAATACTGTATTAGCAGTCTAGGCAGCTCGCTCGTGGGGAAACTTGGGGTGGGAGATGTTACGTGCTGCTAATGTTGTGATCTTTGTGGCTGAATGTCGATCTATAGCAATAATACTAGTAAAAATGCGAGGAAGTATTACAGTCAAAATATTCGGCTCATAGCGTAACTGGCCGATACGTTATATTTTGAAACACATTGTCAATGTTCATTTATCGTCCCTTTTTTCATCGCATCAAGAAACAAAGCAATAGGCCATCTGTTCCCGTCCTGTGCTTTAGATGAAAACATTTTTCCAATTATCTGCCATTTTAGCAATCAGCCAATGTCTTGTGTGTAAAGTTGTGTCATTAATTCTTTTAAAATGATATATGTGCATAATGTAATCTGGTGCAGCGCTGTTTTTCGTAGTATGTCTTTGATGCACTGATGAAAAGCGTTCGGTGTAGAATCGCGATCGTACTTCAAGTGGTTGTGACTTTGAAGTAAATGTGACTAATTCCCAAAACGGAGGAGCAGTGTGACAGGTTTTTTTTTTTTTCATGTAAGTGTGAAAAGTGCAGAGGGGGATTGTAGATGTGATTGATGGCATTTTGTATAGACTGGGACCATGGCCTCAGTTTAATGTTAAAGATCAAATCCCATCTGGATCAAATCTTATTTTTTTTAATGTCAGGGCTGATGACGGAAGAGAGGATTTTGAGAGTGATATAAGCTTCTGTCCCTGACAGCAGACCATGAACTGTACAAATTGCTGGTAAAAACTGAAACACATTGCTTGGTTTTAAAAACCTGAGCCCTGCAACCATACCGCGGCTGTGCGGGGAAATGCCGTAATGTGATTTAACACAGAGCTTTGAGAGGCTTTGAAGAAAAGAAAAAGTCTAATCTATCGACTGTGGGGAAAAAAAAGCAAAAGGACAGCCTTTAGAAATGGGGTAAAATGTCTCCCTATATAATCAATTTTGTGAACATAAGAGATGCGTGAGATTGGTGAGGCTCAGTATGTTTCTTAAAGGAGAGCAGTTTCTTCGGGACACCTTTTAAGGAGGGTATGCACATCTGCCGTAATTGCTTTATAACAATGGGTTCAGAAATGCTGCTGAGTTCTTATTTGTTAGATTAATTATTGAAGTTTTCCATGTGGAACTCTCCTATTTATTAAAACAGATGTAAGACGCACACTTCAGCTTGATTATTTAGTTGAAGAAAGACTCCTGGAGAATTCACTGTCGCTGCTGCTGCTGCTGCTGCTGCTGCTGCTGCCGCTGCTGCTGCTGCTGCTGCTGCTGCTGCTGCTGCTGCTGCCGCTGCCGCTGCTGCTGAGGGAAGAATCAGACAGCTGCACTTGCATCCAGTCCTAAACTCTGCAAACACAGCAACTAATAACATTTGAATAGTGAGAAAGCCTTGTCTTGTTAGTTTACTTTGTTCTTCCGCCTCCATAAATCCAGCATGACAAACATGATATTGTTTAATGTCACTAAAGTAATCAAAATTGAATCTCATACTAATTGTTTCCTGTGGCGGAATGATTCGCCCCCCCCCCCTTTCTCAAATACGGCGATGACAAAACACGAGTAAGTGTATTCAAAAGGCAGACTACTACATTAAGTGCATTACAGACAACAAAAGGTGCGTGCTGATTGAATTTGAACGGGTGGAGAGCAGCGGAGAGAAGCATCCATTCACCGAGACAAAAGACTGGGAATCTAATTTTCCTCCCCAATCTGCTGTGCGGAGAAGCATTCACAGGCAGCTCCCTATGAAGATCAGTCACTGTCAGGGGACATACAGGTTGTCAATTGATAATGAAGCACAGAGCCAAGGGCCTTTAAGTTCCTTCTGTCCTAATTACACTGAGCCAGGACTCTCCACCCTCGTGTTAACATTTGATTTATTTCCTCTGCCTTGTTAAAAGGGAACCGCTGTTAATTGTTTTTACAGATAAGTGTCAACCCGAAAGGAATCGAGCATCATTAATTAGGACCCTGTCTGTTTACACGTTGTACGTTGTCCATTCTGAATGCAGCATGTGTAGCGGGTCAAAGTAATTCCAAGGTCAGCAGAGACAAAGCAGCTGAACACTGTGGGGATTTTTTTTTTTTCGACCCGACTCTAAATAATCTGTCTCCCCCCCGGTTAGAATTCTGCTCTTAATTTGTGTTAAATGTTTTGGCAAATAAAAATATCCATTGCTTCAACATCATTTATGCATCGTTTCACAGAAAAAAAATAAGTCAACTGAAGGTTTGCCCAACAGGAACTTTTAATCACGAAATACATTTGTGTCATATATACAGTCTGTATATAAACATATGCAGATGTGGATAATTGAAATATAAGTTTAGAAGAAATTAACCCCAAAAGCGACATGTTGTGAAACTAAGGTAAAATACAGTTTATTAATAAGTTTTTATTTAATATTCATACTTTACAGAGGAACGAAATCTATTAAAGATGACTGTTTTCCTGCAGAATAACGATGACTGATGCCATGTTGAATCCCAACCAAAATCTGAAGTTGTAATTGCTAATATTACCTTACAAATGGCCGTTTTCCCACTCTGGTCCCAGCTCGGCACGGCACGGCATCACTGCACGGCTGCATGCGACTGCCGTGACCTCGTTTTGCATGCGACACACACAAACGAGTGACTAGTGACTTGTAAAGCTCATCATTAGAATAAGTTAATTAAAACAATTTGTTCAGTACTTCCTCCATGTCTGTCACAGTCACTGGACTGAAATACAGCGGCAGGGTTTGTGATGCTGTTGCTAAATACACCAGACTCCTCTGTTAAATATTGAGATTGTAGACATTTCCCTGGCAAGTGTTGGAGATTAACCCACGTTTTTAGGATTGTTCATTCTTTTTAACTGATCTATAGTTTGGCATTTAGTCCATTGACACAATAAAATGGTTGGCAAGAAACTCCCCGCGGTTTGTACAACACATGCTTTAAAGACTCTGTGTTAATGAAATTGAAATCCGCTCTTACAGATTCTTGTCATTCATGACGTGCAGAGAAACAGTTGTGTTGCCGCGCCTCAAAATCCTTTGTTGTCCGGAGTGATGTTTATGTACCAGAAGTATTTCTATTCACATTATTTACACTTCCAAAGCACCGGCCTCACACGGGTTCACTTGGATCCGCAATCTTTTAAGTGCCAAAAATAAAGCTCAGCAGTAGGTGATGAATTACAGAATTACTTTTTCGAAAAAGCAACATTTTACCGACATGGAAACATAAAGCGGACGACTGCTGTGTTACAGGAGATAGTTGACTTTATCAAAGCCATCCCCATGGTGAGCAGAGCACACACACACACACACACACATAAATTCATTTTTATATGATGTGCAGACACATCACAGACATAATGCATTCCCACGCTCCTTACCCTAACTTTAACCATCATAACTAAATACCTAACCCCAAAAAATGTCCTCACAAAGATGGGTTTGCTTGACATTTGGTCCACACGGCCTTCTAAAGACATGTACACTGTACACTCTTGTTGTTGTTTAGTATGGCCAATACATTTATGAGAGAACATTTGTATATACTGTGTACAACACTGCACAATGCAAATTTTGCTTTACATTATCTATTTCAACTTTAGGTTTATATATGGTGTGAAATCAATCCACTGATTCCATTACAGTTACGGGGCCAGTGTGGCACAGTTTGTCTTATGGGATAAAAATGGTCAATTACTGAGATATGCAGGTCTCCGACTTTGCCTTTGAGGGGAAAGTATCATGTAAGAAAAGGACACGTATTGGATCCTCTGAACAACTTAATCCCTGACATAATCCCTAACTTTAATTTAGTCAAATTCATGTTCAAACACCTGAAGCCACACAGGAACCAGAGAGGACTTGAATCAACAGGAGAGGGGAGTGTCTATATATATATATATATATATATATATATATATATATATATATATATATATATATATATATGCAGTATATGCAGCCATCATAAATGCATTTATTTTACATTGCTGTGCTTGATGTCCTTCACATTAATCTGCCCGCTTTTGAGCCAGTAGCTGGCATAAAGCAGCTTGATGGAAGCTCTCACTGGGTTTTACTCTCCAGATTTAAAATGTATTTCCTCTCTACAAGGAAGTGAACACTGGCATGTACCATGGTGGAGCTCGATTTGAGACAGTGAGCTTGGAAGGGATTAGAAGAGATTAGATCATCACAAAAAAAAGGGAGACGCAAGCATTTTAAACTCCACTAAATCCCTTTAAATGAGCAAGATCCAGCAATTACAAGAAGAGACCAGAGTGAAGTTGGCTGCTCTGTACACACTCACACGTTGGCCTTTGTCCAATTATGGTGTTATTCGGGTTAAGCTGTTGATGGGAACCTGTGGTCTACTGAGACTAGTTACTCCCATTGTCATGAATAAGCCACTGAACAGAATAGTAATTACAGTCTCAGGTCACAGCAACAGTATTATTTCTTTTATATTCCATGTCTCTTCTTCTTCTACTTGAATTGTTCCAAACCAGATTACCTGCATAACTGATGCGCACACTGGAAGGAAAGACTCTTTACACTAATGCACTACTGAAATCCATTACTGATTACAGTTTTATGAGGGCAACAGTGTTTACAGCAAACAAAAACAAAAGATATACATCGGGGGTTTTACCTGCTTTACAGCTGCGCACACACACACAGCGTCTTTGTATTTTTATGTGGTCACCAATATTCACAGGTGGCTGAAGAAGCTGCGTCCCGTAAAGCGTTGACACAACTGTTCATAAATGTCAGCGCCACATGCCGCGTATCCAGTTTTATTGTTATTGAATGTGACTGTAGTTACTTGTTAGCTCATTGCGCTTGTTTCCTGTGTAACTGCGTGTCAATGGTAGAATCCATATTGCTTTTAAGGCTCAGAAAGTGTCCATTAAGGCTCCGGCAAACCTTAATCAATAATCTCTGCTGGACATGATTTTTGTTTTTCAGTTTCCTCTGCCGTTATGGACACAAAGTAATTGTCTTTGCCCGTGGAACCAAGTATTGATTGTTTTATGTTCATCTCTAACAAGTTAGACAGGATAAAGATGAGCTGACAGTGGAGTGCTGACGGTGTGTGTTTCCATGCAGGGCTACGATGATGGATATGGTGGGGAATATGATGACGAGAGCTATGAAGACTATGAGGACAGCTACAACAATCAGTCAAAGAGGTGATGTGCTGGATTAAGCCAAATTATAAATCTCCACTTTGATTTTTAATACGGGATGTGAGAGTTCTTGTGCTCAGCTGCCCGCGACGTTTCACCGTGAGATCCTTGAGTTCAGTCTCCTGCGTTACTTCCATTGTTTACTGTGAACATGGATTTTCTGTCAACAAATCCCATTAATAGAGACAAAAACAACAAGGACAAAAGTCTGGTGTAGCCTGATGTGCCCTATTCCGGAGCTCAACTGTCATTCACACTCTATTAAAAACATCACATGACCATGTTAGTTAGACACCCCCCCCACACACACACACACACACACACCATCCTGCCGCTGTAAATACTCACTGGAGCATCAAATGTGTTGAATATGCAGCTGAAAAAATGGTCCACGGCAAACATAATATCCTATTTACTCCTGTTTGAGTGCCCAGCTGTTACATTCCTCACACTTGTTTGAAAGGGAAAAGAATAAATAAATACATTGTGTTTTAAGATTTACCCAATTTAGATGAAATGGGCTTTGGAGGCAAACACATTGTACTGGATTTACACACAACACACAACAACATCGTGTGTGTGTGTGTGTGTGTGTGTGGGTTTTTCATTTCATTAACCACATTTCACATTTAAGAAAGACAATAATTTTCACTGTGGTGTTTCCACTTTGTTTGATTGTAGCATTTCAGAATATTATGAATATGAACATGGAGCCGGTGATGAATCCTTCAACAACTACGGTAAGAGGAGCTTACTGCACACTCAGCACATTCATTTTAGGTCTTTATTTATTTGTGTGCGTGTGTGTGTGTGTGTGTGTGTGTGTGAGCTAAACAACACTAATGGAATCACAGGTCACAACTATTTTGACAGCTTTCGTTTAAATTCATCCCTGACGTTAAAAAAAACAAAAAAAACAATGTCTCTGCTGCAGCACTGATATTTAAATGATGTTTGACAGCAGAGACACAAAGGGAAAAGCCTTGTGGTTCCAGACTCGTTCTAATCTTCCTCACCCAGGGGGGCTGCTGCTGCTCCTGCACGCTTCACCCTCTCCCTACCTTCCTGCCTATATGAGCTGCATTTGGGTAGAGCTCTAAATGTGCCCGTGAGAGCTCAGGGGTCTGACCAGTGCCTGCTGTACAAGGTTGAGTGTTTTTGCCTTTTGGATATGTGCCCTCAGGCCTTTTCCACAAAGACTGCTACTATGGCTGAGTGACTACTGCTGTGCTTACAACTCTGCTGTCAGCTTCAAAGAAATAGTTTGTATTCCTTAAATGCTCAGAAAGGTAGTAGAGTTTATTTTCCCGCTTCGCCACCACTTTTATGCTGGTTTTTCACCAGTGGAAATAAATGTAATCAGTCAAATGACTCTGCAGTGTACAAGGCTTTTATCACTAAATAAATCTCTTAATATTAAAAACAGAGAAATAAACACAACAGGTGTGTAATTTAATGTTGACTGTATAATTTGACAATTGCAGCAGAATGTCTTATTCTAACTATTGTAAAATGTACTATTATATTCTATCACCTCTCTGGCAGCTGTGCCACTGTGTTTAAAAGAAGAAGAAGAAGAAGAGGGACATTTCGTTATGTTATTCATTATAACATGATATGAAGTGGCTGGCCGCATGTAATGAATTTGGAGAGCTGATGTGGCCCACAGGCCACAAGTTTGACACCTCTGATCTAAATTATCGCTTCAAGGAGAGACTGAAATAAGAGATTCTTAATAGTAACCATTGTTAACAATATCACAGAGAGCTATGGAGTTGTTGTTTCATTTTGTTTCTGGGGTTAAAAAAAACCCACCACAGACCAGACCAACAACTGCAAATGGGAATGTATAAATGACCATTTTTTTAGTGTCTTGTATACCTGCTAATGTTTTATTTTTTTTACAGTAAGCACCAAAGACAGAGTTATAGGGCTATCCCATGACAGTGGCGATAAGCTGGTTGCTGCAGCAACTTTGCTGGCCCATTCATTTTCAGCACGATGAATTGTGCGCTGGGGTGTTGAGGTCAGACTAAACCAAAACCAAGGGGCCAATGATTTGATTTTCTGCTCCATAAACACTTTCTTATTTGGAAGCAGTGCAATGTGCCATGCAGCAGGGGCGGCCATCTTTATGTAATTTGGCTTTAAGGGAGGAGCTGCTGACAGTCAAATCTCAGCTCTGGTCCAACAGAGGGCACAGAGCTTATGAAATTAATTTTCTGTGGAGAGCGGCGTCTGTAGTCACTGGGACAGAATTTGCACGCTTGGATTTCCTTGTCTTTGGTTAAATGGATTATGAGTGGGTATAACCAATATGATACCTGAGTTCACACTGTGACTTTGTGGCATGAGCTCAATTTTCAGCAGTTGTTTTTTTGTTTTTTTGCAATGTGGTTAAATGTATTTATTTCTTTTGCAGAGGAAGAGTGGCAGACCAGCCGCCCCAGTCTCAAAGCCCCCATTTTACGGCTGACACGAGGGGGCTACAGGAAACATCCCTATGGTAGATACTGAAGGTGCTCCTGATATGTGACCTCCAAACTTTTTCAAACTGTTTATACTTTTCTTTTTTTTTTAATTACTCATGAAAGGTTGTAACTTTTCCGTTCGTCTTTAAAGTAACTCCAACTAGCACACACCCTCACAGATTGTAATATTATTGCAGTATCAATTGCTTTCCCTCAATGGACCATCATTTATTGAAATGAAAAAAAACATCCCTCTTCTATTCCAAACAAATTTTGACATTATACTGAATTCAATTTAATTTTTTTGGTCAAATTTCCCCTAGTGGGCTTGTATTTACTGCCAGTAATGCAGTGATTATCAAGCTAACCCCACTTAATACCAGGATAAAACTACACCGAATGTTTTATATATGCTCCCCTTGTTGAATTAAGCAATCACAGAATCAAAAAGTCTCCAATCATACCTCTGCACGTAAATCCCTCTTTTTGGTTTATTGTGTCAGACAATGTGGAGAAAAACAATTAATATAAAACACCATTATTTTTTTTGTCAGTGTGTCATAAGACATTCCATGTTGTCACACCATATGACAAAAGACGGCCGTCAATTCAACAACGTAGTATGTCCAAAAATAAAGAAAGACACACAAACTGTAAAAACACACACACCCTGCTGCTTCGCGCACAATTAATTCATAAGCAGTCGCACCCCACAGCTCACTGATTGGTCTGGTCTGGTTGTGGGCACAGCTTGGTGTAAGTGGATCTTCTCCAGTCTGACACATATTATCACAAACGTAACCCTGTGTGATTTCGACCGGCAAACACAAAACTACTTCATATTTGGCTCGTTTAAAATGTGTCTTCTTTTCTTTTTTTTGGTATTTGTGATGCTGCAGATCAATACTTGTTCACAGAAACTTTACTTCCTGTGTGATTCCAAGTTTGGCTTGATTTGCAAAAAAAAAAAAAAAAGAGTTGTCATTATGGTCATGGACAGAGAACCACATCCTGCTCTGAAAACACTAATGTTCTGATAAACAACAATTAAGGCAACACATGTGAACTAAACCTAAACTAGTCCTTATATTTACCCTTAACTGACTCTTAACAGACTCTGATAACTTAATGATAAAACTGAGTTGATATGACTGACTAAAATTAGGCAAGTTTTTGGTGTGTGTGTGGGGGGGGGCTACATCGAATCCAACCACACCTTCACCCACAAATTGAAATGAATTATCTATAATCTTCCGTTTGTGAATTATCAGTTTAAAGAGTGCTTGACGTACTCTTGGTGTCATTTTCTTTTTTTGACTCCCTGATGCATGAATAGACCTCGTGGTTCATGTGTCTGTTATGGGACACAGTGACATGGGGCCTTGTTACTGTGAATCTCCTGTATATGCCCAGTCTCACAAATTGTTTTCATTGCAGTGGACATTGCTGTTCTTGAGGGCCCCCCCCCCTCTCTCAGCTCAGGGCCCCCAGCAGTTGCCTGCATTGCCTGCCCTGTTGCAATGCCTCTGCCTATAAGTGATATTGTGATTTATAACATAAGCCCCCCCCCCCCCCCCCCCCACCGTTCAGACCTGGTATTAACATCCATCCTCGATGATCCAATCACAGCCAGATCTCACTGAGTAGGATTAAAAAGTGTCCTGGATGCATCCAGGATGTGACCATTGACAAATGTGTCCTCAAACCACATGTGTGTCTGTGATGAGATCTGAAGACGCATTCAGGACCTTTACTGAGCCCAATCTAGCTGTGATAAGATCGCGGCGAACGTCTGAAGAGGCTCAAGATGTGAGAAGGTCATTGTGCAAAATGCCTTTTTTGGTTGGGAATTGAACTCAAACAAGTGATATACAGTGTGTAAATTCTAATGCGTGCTTTGTTCTGTGTCTAATCTGTATTTGTACATAAATCATTTAATAAAAATAACCTAAACCTCACACGCCGTGTAAGTAACTTTCTAAATAGGTGGCTATGAAGCTTAAAACGGAACACTTTTGTTTTCTAAAACCTAACATGTGCTGTCAGATGACAGCTAACTCATTTCATAAAGTCCCACCAACGTGTCCCAAATGAATTACCTGTTAAATACGTCAGCCATCCTTGAATCTCCGGTCACTTCTGTTGATACATTTTTTTCCCTAATCCGTTCTCTAATGTTTTATGTCATGAATCGGACACGCAGAGAGTGATACGGAGTTTAAAGAGGTAAGAAGTCCTCACCTATGATCATACTAATGTCTTAAATACACTCGTGAAGAACATAATGGATCATACAAGATGTAGATTTGGTTTTTCACCCTCAGTGACAGTATGTTGGCTGCTGAGTGGCGGGGGGGGGGGGGGGGGGGAAAGCCCCGTCGCACTCAGTAAGTAGTGTCTTTATTCTGCAACTCATCAATGTCTCTGCTAACCTCTCTCTGCATTTCTGTGATTTAACCTGACAAAGCTGTACGACACATGCACCAAGCTTTAAACAGCGAGGCTGACGTCCGCTCAGCCGTTTGAACTCTCTTTTGTGATTAGTACACCTGAAGCCTGGCGCTCAGTAAGAGTCTAGATCGCGGGACTCAAAGGAAGACTAAACACTAAACAGGTAACACTAATAACCGTAATGCTAATATAACCATTAACTGCTAACCTCCACTTAAAAAAAAGTAAACCTGCCCTGTTTAACCCCACATAAATGCACTGTTGAAGTAAAATCCCTTTCTGTCTCTTAACTAGATAGTAGACCATAAGGAATTCTGCTAAACTGTGATAAAAGAAATAATACATTTTAATAAAAAGACACTAACCATAATGTTCGTCAAACTAAACATCACATCAGTGACAGACATAACTTTCAAATAATTTGCTCAAAACCCCCCTCATAAAATGATATTCTAAAGCACATTGAATTGGTTTACTTTTTTCGCAGTGATGGAATATGGCTGTTATATGTTCTGTTGTGTGCTGTATGTATTGTGAACAGTGCATGTCTACTACAGTGCATGCAGCCTCGTGTCATTCTCAAGGTGTGAATTATTGATACACAGGACTGACATGTACTTTATCATATTGTTTCCCCCCCTTCTAGATGAAGAAACATGCCGTAATGTGAGTCGGTCAAAGTGGAGAAGAATATAACAGGTGAGTCATAATTATCACAGGTTCTAATGAAAATGTAGATTTTTTTGGTTATTATTTATCTATTTTTAATCTGCTGCGGTGACAAGTGAGTCATATTTAATTGACAGGAGTAACTAAATAGAAATAGAGGGATGGGTTAGGATAGGACTTTTATTTTGCTTTTATTTGCGAATAGTTTACTCACCTTCTACGGTGCTTAATACATTTATTTAGACCACCTGTCATGACCGTCACGATTTCTGGACGGCTTTGAGGAGATTCTGGTCAACAATCCGACGGCTCAGGAGGGGGAAGCAGTGCACGTCAATACTGTGTACAGTGGAGACTCGGGACGTGGTGGGTCAGTGGCAGGAGTACTTCGAAGACCTCCTCAATCCCACCAACATGCCTTTCAATGAGGAAGCAGGGTCTGGGGACTCGGAGCTGGGCTCGCCTGTCTCTGGGGCTGAGGTTACCGAGGTAGTTAAAAAGCTCCTTGGTGACAGGGGCCCAGGGGTGGATAAGATCCACCCGGAGTTGCTTAAGGCTCTGGATGTTGTAGGACTGTCTTGGCTGACATGCATCTGCAGCATCGCCTGGACATTGGGGAACCTGGGTGGTGGTCCCCCTCTTTAGGAACGGGGACCGGAGGGTGTGTTCCAACTATGGGAGAATCACACTCCTCAGCCTCCTGTGATAAGGTCTATTTGGGGGTTCTGGAGAGAAGGGTCTGTCGGACAGTCGAACCTCGGATTCAGGAGGAGCAGTGTGGTTGTCGTCCTGGTTTGCGTAGCGGTGGACCAGCTCTGCACTCTCGGCAGACTCCTGTAGGATACGTGGGAGTTCGCCCAACCAGTCTACATGTGCTTTGTGGACTTGGAGTAGGCGTTTGACTGTGTCCCTTTGGGAGTGCTCCGGGAGTATGAGGTACCGGATACCTTGATAAGGGCCATTCGGTCCCTGTACGACTGGTGTCAGAGCTTGTTCCAAATTGCGGGCAGTAAGTCGGATCCATTTCTAGTGAGGTTTGGACTCCGCCCTTCTTCACGGATTCTGTTCATTACTTTTATGGACAGAATTTCTAGGCACAGCCAGGGCGTTGAGGATTGGTGGGCTCAGGATTGGATCACTGCTTTTTGCAGATGATGTGGTCCTGTTTACTTCATTGGGCCATGATCTTCAACTCTCGCCGGAGCGGTTCGCAGCCGGGTGTGAAGCTACTGAGATGAGAATCAGCACCTCCAAATCTAAGACCATGGTCCTAAACTGGAAAAGGGTGGAATGCCCTGAGATCCTGCCCCAAGTGGAGGAGTTTACCTCGGGGTCTTGTTCACGAGTGAGGAAAAGAATGGAACAGGAGATCGACCGGCAGATTAGTGCGGCCTCAGCAGAAATGCATCGGGTTGTCATGGTCTATAATGATAGTCGGTCTGTCATGGTGAAGAAGGAGCTGAGCTACGTTCCTACCCTCACCTATGGTCACGAGCTGTGGATAGTGACCGAAAGAACGAGATTGCGGATACAAGGGGCCAAAATGGGTGTCCTCCGCAGGGTGTCTGGGCTGCTGCTCCTCCGCATTGAGAAGAGCCAGATGAGGTGGCTCGGGCATCTGGTCAGGATGCCTCCTGGATGCCTCCCTGGTGAGGTGTTGCTGGTACATCCCACTGGGAGGAGGCCTGCTTCGGAACACTTCAGGATTCCCCCAGAAGAGCTGGATGCAGTGAGAGAGGGAAGTCCCCTCATGGGCCACACGGTCGGTGTAGTGGTTAGCACTCTTGCCTTTGCAGCAAGAAGACCCGGGTCAGTGACCTGGTTCGAGCAAGGGCCTTTCTGCATGGAGTTTGCCTGTTCTCCCCGTGTGTTGGGCAAATTGGACTCTCTTAATTGACCGTGAGTGTGAGAATGGATGGTTGTTTGTCTCTATACATGTCTTCCTTGGGCCATAACACATTTAATCTAAAAGACAAACGTGGCCAAAAACGTAAGATCCTTGACTGAGGTAGTAAAGTGAGAGCAGTAGTCGTAATTATATTTTAGTACTGTACTTCTCCATTTATATTTTACAATTGTGTTATAAAGGATACTTGTGGCTCACTTCAAGCACACTGTTCATAAAGGACCGAAGTGCAATTCCCACCATTAAAGCTCATTTACATCATCTAGGGTGCAAGTTTTTACAGTACACATTTGTTCCGGCACTGACAGCTCATTAAAAACTCTGGAGAGAAAAGACATGCAATTAAAATAATTGAAACTAAATAAAGGATAAAGGAAATACAAGTTAATTAAAGTTGCAGTGTGTTTAAAAATAACTGAAGAGCAACGTAATGACTCATTTTAGTATGTCTCACAGTGGCAGTAGCTAAAGAACACTGCACTTGAAGTCTCCAGTTAATATAATATTAATTGTTACCTATATAACCTCTTATACCTCCTTTCTGTCATACAAATGTATTTTTTTATTCCTCCTGCACCACTTATTTGCCTGTGTTCTTTTTTGCTACTCTGTAATATTCTTATTGTATCACTGTGTATGTTTTGTTTAATTCTGTTTTATTGCTGTGCAAGCCACAGCTTCACTTAATCCCTATGGATAGATCCCTGGTACCCTATTCATAATTCATGCTTTTCCACTGATGTTTTTCCAAAGGTGCCTTTGGTTTTGCTTTTTGTTTTTTTTACAAAAATGTATTCAGAAGTAATTGCACAGTTGTGCTGATAATGCACAACAAGATTTATGAATAAAGCTGATCCCGAAGTGCAAAAACACAGCGTCAGATGACGTCTCCTGTAAGTCTGCAAAAAAGTTTGTTCCTTGCACAAAGATGCTTGGATTTTTCCTTAGTTGATGAAAATGTTTTACTCTTGTATAATGAAAGAAAAGTTGTTGTAATTTTAATTGACTCTAAAGCGCAATTAGAGGATTGACCGAGGCTTGTTACAGCTATCTTGTGTGTTTTTACTGAGTATCAATATCCACTACAAAATGTAGGGATCACACGATACCACTTTTTTAGATAGCGTTATCAGTCCGAAACGGTCAGTTTAGACCTTTTCAACTCTGTTAACAACACATTTGTGCTGCATTTGAAATATTCTTCTCCCATGAAGAGGAAATAAACAGCCCACAATGACTCAGCTTAAATGCACGCTGCTGATTTTATTTGCATTTTTTACAGTCTGTGCACAGTGAAGCATGCAACATATAGGATTTTTGTGTTTGCGTTCACAGTAGTAAAGCAAATACAGAGTTTCTCCTCCTCAAACATGATATATGATAGAAGAAAGTGGCTGAGAACATAAATATAACGAAATAATTACAACTGTCTAGTAAAGACTTATGGAGTAAAGAACAAAATAGTTTCTCTTCAGTGTTCTCTTGCGCATATTTTAGGTGTGAAAATGTGTAGTGAGCATAAGTCCTGAATTGGATATGGTTCAAAACCTAATTTTTTAAAAATGTAGCATCTTTTTTGAATTACTCAAATTTGGTAAGGTGGTCACTAACATATTTCCCTGCAGGAAGAGGCATTTTTATCACTTTACAGGGACTTTCTGCAGAGTTACAGGACTAATTGTGCATGTTGTAGCTTTTCTGAGTCTGCAACAGTTACATCAAATTGATTAATGAACACTTTCAGGAGGAACAATTTTTTGTTGTTGTTGTTTTTCGGCTGAAACTGTCTATCTGCAGACTTAAACACAAAACTTCATCTAAACTCCAGAAAACAAATACCGTTTCTTTTTTCCCCCAATATATTCTTACATAGTGACGCACCAGTGTCGCGAACAACATGGGCCACATTTTCCTCCAATGGTGGTTAAAGTAATAGCTGCACTTAGTGGGTCAAGTGGATATTTGTGCATTGTTGCACGGGACACAGTGTTGTCGGTGCCACTGCTCTTTTTCGGCTAAATTGCACAATCACTTGGCAACGTGTTGTCACTCTGCAGTAATGTTAGCTGATGTGCGTCCTGCTCCCATTGTGTTTTGGCAGAATAATGTTTGCTACTTGTGCCTTTTTTTTGTGTTTTTTTGTTTCTTCCTCTAGCGCAGAAGGCACAGCAGCCATGGAGCTCCCGGAGGGGTTGGAGATTCTCTGCGATCAGACATATTCAGGTCCTTCATCGGTCAGGAAAAAGTTAGTTTGGTATGTATTCCAAGTTGTTCTCCAGAAAAACTATTAGACGTGAGGAATTAATGTGCCAACTCCGTGCAAAATTAACAGTATGTTTTCAGTTTACACTTCATTAATAATCTTTTTAGTCCTCCAGCATAGGTCTATTCTTCAAGAGCAACAGCATTGCACTATTAATACATGTGAGAAATTGCCACTGGCAGATGGTTGTATTAATTAGATACTACAAGCCCACTTTTGTCATAAATGGCGAGGTCATGACACAGCCAGAAACAAAAGGGTTTTCTCAGTCAATGGCTGAAACTGAATGATTGTAGATGTTGTAACTTTCTGTTTCCGTCCAATTATTCTGATCTCTTTCTTAAAAAAAACCCTCATATTTATGTGAGAAAAGGTCAGTGCTGCTGGAAACACTGTGTATGCCAGTGATGTTCATGCAGCCTTTGCCAGAATTGCTCTCTGATTCATTCTCATAACAAGCCGGCTACCTGCGTGAATCCCTCCAAGAGGCGAAATCCCAAAAGCCCTGAATTATAAAAAAAGAAAAAGAACTCTTCATTTTTGTCGTCCTAGTTTTGCTCACAGATCGGAGTCTAAAGTGTTTAAAGGACTCTGCAGCTGTCTTCACATTTCCACTCCATTAGTCAACACATGGATCCACACAGTGATTTTTGTCTAATCAGCATCCTGCTCTGCAGCCTGAGGCTTAATAAAAAGAGAGTGACAGCTGTTTGATTGTTGGATTGCCGAGTGTGTCATTATTCATGTCGGTACAACAACCATTAGTCTGTTTAGTGAACGCTCTCTGTTTGTTGTTCTGCTGCCGTTTGTCTGTTTTGTACAGATCTACATTTGATCTGAACAGAAAACATGATGGAAAAGACGGACGCATGATACACAGGTAAGTTAAGATGGTGTCTATCTATCTAAGTGTTATTTTGCACCATCAGAATATTCTTTTGCACCAAATTAGGAGAAAGGACAGGCATGGACTGGGAGGAAAACAACATTTAATTCTGTCTCTGACACAAAGAAACTGCATCCTTTATCACTTTACTTTACATTGCATACTACACTGATTTAAACCTGAAAGCAGTGGAGAAACACTTTTAATGTGAGAGGTGAGGATATTTGCATTCAGTAAAGCTGACTGGTGTTGACATGGATTTAATTTGAGAACGATGTTTCCTTGACCAGCTGAGCTTACATTCACGACGTCTGCAGGGAATGCGGTAGCAACGGTTCTGAAACTCACAGTAACGTTAAGCATATGGTTGTGTGTGTGTGTGTGGGGGGGGGGGCAACAACAACAACAGCAGATGGGTAGCTCAAAAATCCTGGTATTTACTTTGCCACTTTGCCAAGAGGTAGATGCGAAGAGCAATTGTCTATATATGATTAATATGAAGACGCAATCAGGGGCCACATTGTTTGAGTGTAACAATATTGTTATGGGGCAAATTTTGTGATCTACGCTCCGGTGGATGATCTGCCAGTGCATGGTCGCACCTTGCACTCACTCGACAAACCATTATCTCTCTGCAACAATGCTAATAACCACATTTATAGATATGTACCTTTAATAAATGGTGTTTTAAACCACACTCTGATATATTCATGAGGAAAGAGAGTCGGAAAATATGTACGTGCAGGCTACACTAACACTTCTGCAGTCGCGTAACGGTGCCATCTGTTTATGAGAGAGAGCGAGGGAGACATCCTTAGATATGCGCCACGCCACACTTACTAATTCAGTCAGTGGCTGTGTGAGCAAATAAATGATGGCAGCACACTCTTCCGTGCCAATTCGCATGCTCGGTGCTTTATTTTCTCGAATAATTGCACCTATTTGTTCTTAACAAGACAATGAAAGCCCGTTTGAAAAGGCTGAGGTGAGAGTGTGAGGTTGAGGGGCCTTATCTCCATCCATCTCCATCTCAAGGACGAGCTGATTGTTTCTGGCTGAAAGCTGCAATCTCCATACAGAACGTCACCCTGGGTGAAGACGAGCGCTGACAGCTTCTAACCGTGGGATTCATAAAGAGACAGTTAGTGGATCTCGGGGAATTACTGTACTGCATTTGATATATACCCAGCCAGAATGACAGACCCGGGGCTGAGAGACTCGCCGCGTACACAAACTGCTGCACACCAAGGACAAAGTGTCGTTTATCAAACATGCTCGGAATCATTCCGGCATTGTTGTCAGAAAGAGAAAGGCTGTTCCGATTATTATAGAGACCTGAAGGAAAAGCTTGACATTTATACTTTACAATCTTCTCATCTAACTCCACTGCCAAAAAAAAAAAAAAAGTGGGGGAAAACGCCTGTACATAGTTTCCATTTCCGTTTTTGGACATTGAGACAAAAACTCATGACTTCATGTTGTTTTCTCAATTTAAAAAAAGCTTAATTTTAAATGAATACACTATTTTAACATGCGGTAAATTGTAAATAACTACCATATATTGAAAGTCCAAAAACAGCCCAGGGTTAGGTGTTAAAGGGTTAAGTGTGCTTGTAATTTTTTTTTTTTTAGCTCTTTATGACCTTAAACACTCATCTTGTTTAAAGTGTCCAAATGAACGGTCAATGCAGTGTCCTGAAAAAGAAACTAATTCATTGTTCCTTTTCTGTCTTGCAGGTTGCTAAGCGTCGCGACGACGACAGGAGGTCTTTCGACTCTTTGTGGACAATAAAACGTTGTGTTAAATTGCGTAAGTCTCTTTTTTTCCACCGCTCGTCTCTGGTAAAGAACACTCATACCTGCAGACTGGGTCAGGACCCACAGGTGGACACGGGAGATAGTTTTAGGATCATCAAAAGCATTTTTTTTTTAAACCGCACAAATTTACTCATGTCATAATTTACCGTGTGAACTGGGTCGTGATCGTCAGGCCAGGCTTTGAGTGAATACAAGCAAAGTTTGAGAGGTTGACAGGTGTTGTCATCCGGCGGCTGCTGTCAACAATAACACTAGTGAGTGTCTGTTCCCAATTCACTTCTAAATGGTTTACTCGGCGCTGCCAGCATGAGCGTGTTAGTTCATTTAGCTCTGGCCAAATGTCAGAGAGCTACTTTACAGGTCTCTGTCTGGTGAGAGGTCGTGATAATGAACACTGCATCTCTGATAATGACTTACAATAGGTTTTGTAAAGCGAGCACACTGTGACCTTTTTTTTTGTTGCGCGTCAGAGTTTCATTTAGCACAGAAGATCATTTGTTCCTTATCTCTGTGGATGGAAAGGAATTTTTTGTGACTCGGCTCGATTGTGTTGCAGAGTCATTGTTTCAAAATATGAAACCCCTTCTTCTGGCGTGTGTATGTACCGCAGTTGCTCCGTGACACTCCACTCCACACACGGTCCTCTTGTATCACTTGATCTAAATGACGATGCAACACAAAGACACCAAAGTGGGTCAGGATCTAGGCGACTACCCAGAAATGTTCAGTGATGCAAAAAACTGCACGATAATAAGTCTCACACTGTATTTCCTGCAGCCAGGGACAGCTACCTGAGCAAACTCAGGCCTGTTTAGACATCTGCTTGATGAGCCAGAATAGAAAATGAGGGCTTATAATCACCCGAGTCAAAAGGGGGGCTCTTCACCAGCAAAGCACTTGGGATGAAACGGTGTGCAGAGTCAGAGTCCTTGACGTGGTTTTGATGATTTTCATGTTGTTTCCCTTGTGACAGCAGACTGGGATCTAAGCCGTCTGACAGAAGGTGAGGATGTGCACTGTATAGCTTGAGCTGCAGTTTTTGGGAAGTTGTGTGTGCGCCTCTGTACGCAGGACTGTTCTTAGCTCCCTTTTGCGCGAAGGCCTGCCCCCTCAGCTCGTTAATGCTATTTTTGGAGAGCTGATGAGAGTTGACATGTTGTGTTGCGCTGCACATTTGGATAAACTAAGCGGCTCAACTAAGTCGTCTGGAGGGGGAGAGATAGTGTTGGTTTGATGCAGAAGAACTTTTGATTCGTATGATATGAGGAAAGGACACCGATCTTACATTACATACAAGGGGTTTTATTTGTAGCATTGGAGAAGACGTATGTTTAAAATAAAAACAAAAAGAGCTCAAGATTCTATCAGGGAAACCTAAAGCAATTTTATCTGTCTTTAAAAAAAAAATATAAAAAGGCTGTATAAATAATTTTTCCCACAGCGGTTGTGTTTCTATGCATAATGCATTTGCAGGATGCTAAATACGTCTACATATTCAGATTGCAGAAAAAAAAAGTTATTTATGAATAAACATATTATTTCCTCTGCAACTGAGCTTCTAAAGACCAGAGAAGGCGGACGCATGCAGGCAGGATAAGGTGTTCATATTTACATTTATATACAGCTTTTCCACTGGATCAGACAAACTCTATCTACTGCCTATGTGCAAAAATATGCCTGTGCCTAGACCGCACGTCTCAAAGGTCATTTCTGATGATTGTGCTCTGTTAAATATTTCCCTTTAAATGCTTCCAACTAACCCACTCGCTGCACGATGAGTACACAAAGTAAACGTTTGTTCTCTGCTTCCAAAACTAACATTTCATTAGATTTATAGTCACATAATAAATTGTGATGTTTGCTCTGCGTGTCGTTTCTGTGCAATAACAACTATGCACCGTGTCACGGGTGAAAGTGAACGTCACTCTTACCCTCGGCAGCGGTTCTAGCGCCGCATGGTTTCTCTTTTCCATCTCGTTCACCGCTGTGTCCGACAGCCTCTGCCTTTCCCCACTGTTCCACAATGGAAACTCGATTTCTTAATTTATTATTTTTTTTCCGCCGTCCAATCGGCTTAGAAACAACATGAGAACGCACGATTGTTGGACGACGAGGGTGTTTAAAGGCTGTTTTAGCATTTTTTGTTTCTTCCACTTTCCGTACCCCCCATAAGTTACAGTTTAAGATGCCGTGTCGGATAAGTGCCTCCAACAGGCAACACCCTGATGTAGCTGTCAAGATTCCCAGTCACGAAAAATCCCCGGTGGAGTTTCTTTTGCATTGCCAAGATTGAATTTATTTCCACAGCTGAAGAAATACTACTACATTTGTTGGATTCAATCTGGATGATAAAAAAAAAAAAAGTCCACATGAACAATTGCTCAGAGGGCAAGGTGATCCATTTAGCCCACACTGAAACAGTCGTCTATTGACTGAGCTGTGGATTGTCACTCAAGGTCACGTTGGAGTCATTTTTTGTCCCCTTCCATGTGTCAGGAGTGTGATTCCAAAGGAACTTACGCGACAACTCTCACACAGTTAGTACAAAGAAAGATGCTGCACTGTTACGCCTCTGTATACATTCACGACTCATTGGGGCAGATGTAAATCAGTGGTAGAGCGGGGAGTCTTCCAGCTTAGTCTGTCTTCCCTGAGCAGGACACTTAACCTTAAACTGCTGCTGGTGGCTGTGCTGGCAGTGTGTGAATGAGTATGAGGGTATGAATGATGTGTGGTGGCAAAAATCCAGCACATAGGTGCACTAAATGAATATGTGTGAATGGCTAAATTCTATCGTCGACTGTGGAGCTCTGGGAGCTGACGGCATGCGACAACAGCAACGCCATTTTGGCAGGAAACAGCGCTAACTCCATACATCCATAGACATAAATAATGTGCATATATATATATACATGTATATATGTATATAGACGGAGTGATGGGAACCCAAAGACAACAGAATCTGTGTTGAGTTCCCAGTCAGCTTTTAATGGGAAACTTAAGGGAAAACACAACTTGATTGTGAGACCCTTTCTCTTAAGTTTCCCCTTAACTGCCGACCGGGAAGCTGTGAATCTGGATGCCAACTTCGGCACCGTTACAGATGTTGAATGAACTTAAATATCTTATTCTTCTCTGCAAATTGGACACTCTAAATTGACCGTATGAGTATGAGAGTGGATGGTTGTTTGTCTCTATGTGGCCCTGTGATGGACTGGCAACCTATCCAGGGTGTACCCCGCCTTTTCGCCCTATATGTCAGCTGGGATTGGCACCAGCGACCCCCCCCATGACCCGACATGCTTTTACTGCAGCACATAAGCATTCTCCGGATGAGAACGAGGGAAAGTTTATCAGAAAAGTTGAAGATTTAATGCTGCAGGTGTGGAATACTGTCCGTCAGATGAGCGTCGAAGTATGACAAGGACGAGATCTATTCAGTCTGTCGGGTTCTGTGATATATTGCTCAATCTCTGTGGATTTAAAGTGCACAGGAAACTCCTACAGCTAGAATCTGTCACTCGTACCATTTGATTTTTCAGGAGCTTTTCCTGCCAACATGGCGGTGTGAGCAAACTGGGTCACGTGACGTCCAGATCTCTGTAACATTGCTGTATAAATACAGACCATTTTAGTTTGGACGTCACAAAATTGCTGTTGAGGGTTTTCAGGTTTAATGAGTACATTGCTTAGCAAATGAGTAAATTGATAAAATTACATAAAAATGTACATATTTAGTCTTTTCCCAGTTGATTTGCCCTTGGCTCATATGTTTAACCATTTTGTCCACGTACAACCATCATTTTACAACCCAATCATTTGTGCAAAAACAATCCTCAGACAAAGCTCAGATATTACTGAATTATTCCATCACCGTTGCTTCTTTTCTTTGGAAAAATGCCCAGAGGGTTGCTGCAGTAAGCTGCTGAAGTCGATTATAAGCTTCCATTGACCTCAACTTATCAGTGTGGCAACCCCTAGGACTATATTAGCGCTTTGTCTTAAAGTGAGAGTAGTGCACATCACATTCAGGGTCAAATGCAATGCAACAATTCACCAACCACTGTCAGAGACAGTTTCACAGTCCCTCGCTTCAGATGCACTGTACTTTTCAACGATAATGTGTGAATGAAAAGAGAAATGTTGCAAGGCATTTGAAAGAAAATACAGATGTTTTTGAAAGGTCAGTTAAATTTGAGTGTGCATTACATATTTTTAAGGGCCACTGGTCCAAAAAAAAGCCTCCGTAGCTAAAGGGCGACCCTACACTGAACACCACAGAAGTCATCAGTCACCCTGCAAAATCATTCCAGTCGGCTGAAATATTGACTCAGTGTTGCCAGGTCACAATGGTGCCATTGTGAAAGCAGAAAGACTTTTGTGAAGTCACTCGTCCAAATCAGCAAACCTATACGCCAAAGGTACATAAGACATCAAACTACAGGCGATTACGGAGCTTGGAGGAAATTACAATTCTGCAAAGTGAAGAGCAAGTGAAGATGAAAAATGCATGTGGAAAAAAAAAAAAAAAAAAAATCTCAGCTCCCCGAGGGCTGCTGAAGCCATGAACCACAAGAAAGAGATTAACCGATGCAGCCGTAAGAGCGAGAAAGTGAGCTAGGTCCCCCCCCTCCCCCCCCCCCCCCCCCCATGTTCTTCACTATTCTCCCTTTCAAACACGTCCTTTTCTAAATGGATTTATACTTTGATAAATGTTCAATGACAGATTTGATTTAATAGGGCAACCGGAGTTGGCCACAGTTTTCTCCTCGTGATGAATCCGTGTACAAAAGCAAAAGAGAGTCACACAGACACATGGATGCATTTCTTTTTTCTTTTTCATCAGAACCCCTCACATCTCATCTAATGGCATTTATTTTACCCGCTAAGCAGGTGTGATTGCCGGGCCCAGAAAGGTAGAGCACGACGACGTTTTTTGTTATTGCGTTGACCGTTTTGTCGAGACGATGTGAAATTGAAGCGGCGACACCGCAACTCTAGTAATGGCAAGTTATGAAGTGTGTTTCTGTGAGATTGGCACAAATGAAAATGGATGAGATAATATTCTCCTTTACAGCCCCTTTACCTGGCAGGTGGGTGGGGGGTGGGGTGGGGGTGCAGGCAGTTTGTTGGACTGTGAACTCCAGCTCATCAATCTATCAACGTCAAAGAGGAAATCCGGGGGATTGTTTTTTAACTCCTCTTCCTCATACTCCATCTTTTCACATTCTTATCCCCCGTCCTATTCAGACCACTAACTCTGTGTCAGATCATGAAGCATCAGCCAGCTCCGGCACTCAGACTCAGCCATCACCCCCTGCAGGGGGAAAAGGACAGGCACTCGGTTGGTTGATTGTCAGGGCCATTATGTCCCCTCCGAAACGCCGCGCAGTCCTCGCTTCCACAGTTCCCTCCATTAACAAGGTGCTTTGCTTTCCAATTCCCCCTTTGATGTGTCACACTTTCGCAGACTTGTTTTTTTTAATATGCATCACAGAATCTGTTCGCAGGTAATGAGAGGCAGGAACTTCTTTTTTCTTTTTTCTTTTTTCTTCCTTTAGAGGGACAGCAGCCATCCAACCCTAACATGACACCCTCATTCTCATCTGTTATCCTCAACCAATTAGCTACAGTACACTGCAGGTGAGTCGTCATGATCGCACACGGCATTGCTCATCCAAGGGATGAAACTGATATGAATACATCTTAATAAAAGCAGTTAAAACGTGGTTAAAACATGTTGGGAAATACAATTTACTCTCTTTAATCCTTTAACATCTAAGCCTCAAAATGACTTTACAATTTATTTACAATTTACTGCATGTTTATTTCAAATGTTAAAAACTACGTAGTTGTACATGAACACCAGATTTTGCTTGTTAAATTTGAAATTTGAACAGTATAAAACATATTTAAACTAACGTTTGTTTGAATATTTGTCTCAATGTCCAAAAACGCCAGAAAATGGAAACTATTTTCAGGTTTTCTTCCAAATCTCTCCTCTGTGGTGACTAAGACGCTGATATATTGGCTGAAATGACCATAATAGACACATATTTCCAACAGTACAAACTGTGGTGTAATTATGGTAATGCAAACATGTCATTATATTATTATATATTACTTTTTTTATGTATATATATATATATATATATATATATATATATATATATATATATATATATATATTCATATACTGTATATACATGCAATATTCACAGAAACGTAACTGCTTTGTCTCACGTATAACCACAAAAAAAAGAAATCATTCCACGGTACATTTGTGACTCCTACTCTCTGCCTTTATTTAAATCCTGACTTAAATCATGACCATATGCTGTCATTTAGATTTCATAACAGGGATAGCTGCTACCCCCGTGACCTGTTCTATGATAAGTGGTTGACGATGGACGAATGTTTTACATTGTTCGTTTTGCCTTGGTGACATATTTTGGTATTTGCACTCAATAAAGTGTATTGTTATGATATTACCACCATCATAGTTCATTGTCAACCAAAGCAGGTACAAAACTAAACCATTTGAGCTCTAATGTTGATGATTCAAGCACATCATTTAAAGATACAGTAAGCAGGATTTTTTATTTATTTATTTATTTATTTGACCAATCATGGGGCAGTTCATAGAGAGGGTGGCTGCTCCGACTGGCTGTTCCACCACTGCGTACAGGCTCCTTTAGTGAAATGACTGCTGCAAATAAATCTAAAAGGGAAATAATAATAGAGAGCATAACATTAAACGTCATAAATCCATCCAGTTCAGTATTTAAAAAAAAAAAAAAAACTGCAGATGAAACTCAAAAATCAGCTTTAAGTAGCTTTAAACTTTCAGTTTAGAGTCCAAATCCCCTATGCTAGTTTAACACCAGAAATAAAAAAGAGGTTGCTGCGTCAAGTGCTTCAGGTTCAGTTATGTTATTCTTTTTATATATATATATATAATTAGCATAGACCAACCAGAGTAACATCTCCTATTCTTTTACTCTGGCACTTTGGGTGGATTTGCCAGGTTTGGAGAGAAATCTCACTGCTGCACTGACTTGTTTTGGTCGAAACAAGCACAAAATATTGCAGCTGTGTCCCCATAGCAATGCACCTGACCACACCTCCTTTTAAGACTCGTGCCCAGGGGTGCACGTTTATTTATACAGCATGGGTGCTGGGTGAAAAAATGCCAACGGCCTCAGTCTGAAAAAAAAAGACTGATCCACTCTGACTGGGCCTGCACATGTGGTTTATGGTCTCAGTCGTGCAGTCTGAATGTAACCCAACAAAACACACGCAAAAAGCATGTTCTTCTATTTAACTGTGGTCAAACTCACACTGTGATGTGACACCAACAATCATGTATGTGCAGTAACGCAGCCACCATTTCCCTCTCGAGCAATACTCAAACACAGATACAGGCAAATGAGACGCAACTCATTCTCAAGCCAAATGTGGACATACAGCAGTATGATCTCATTAAAGTCTGCCTTCAAAGCTTTAATAGCTCATGGGGAAAAATAACTGCTGTCAGGCACACTTGGTAGTAAATGGGCCTGAAATAGATGGTCAGTGTTCACTGAGCGGTTTGATCAGCGGTGTGGAGAACAGTAAAAAAAACAGCCTTTGCATTTGTGCCACAGCGATTAAACGCCATTAAAACATTAAAAAAAAAACTGAATCTTGAAGAAGCAGTGACTAGCTTTTCCCCACATGTCCAATATGAACTGACAGCATGGCTGCAGGTGAAGCTTAGAAAGCTGCAAGTGCAAATATTAATATGTAAATCATGAATTGTCTAAATATTTTTGATTTTTTAGTATTTTAACAGAACTATGTATGAATTAACAGCGTCTCAATCTTACGCGTGTATGATTGCACCGGAGTTCCAAATGAAGCAAATGCCACTGATTGATTGATTGATTGACAATACTTTAAAGTGCGTCTGCGTGCTTATTAGGGATTGATAACGGATCCCCGACACACAATAAATGATGAAGTAAACGCTCTAATCTGCCTCTATTTGACTGAATGATGATTCTAAGAGGACATGAAACATAAATGGTAATCACTGGTGGAGAAATGTGGCAAATAGAAACCGCTCTGATCTAGTGTCGCAAAGTAATCCATCAAGACAATGTTGTGAATGGATGTAAATTTCCAGTGATGAATGAGTGCTCAAGGGAAAATTAAACTGTTGTAGTTGAACAATGCTTTTTCTTCCTCTAATCAATTGTGTGCCACATCACACGCTCTTTGAGATTTCTCTTATTTTTCATAATATTAATCTTCAGGCTGCAAAAACAATACGTACCCTGGCAACAGGACACGGGGGGGAAATCAGAATATGGACATTCCAGTCAACTCGGGTACTAAAGAATTAGATATCACCTTCTTTCCATTATGTACAAAAACTCGTAATTTTGACTTGTTTTTTAGTTGTTTACAAGAGTTTTTTATAACCTTACAATGTTGTTTTTTTATTTAATCTCTCCCAAGCTTCATTTAACTGCTGAAACTTTTTTTAAACCTTTATTTATTTCCTCAAAGCAGAGCCGGCCCAAGGCAAAAGCAAAGTAATGATGCTTTCCCACTCTACAGTTCTAGCACGGCCCGGATCTGCTCTTTTTTTTGGTTGTGTTTTGCTTTTCCGATTAGCTGTAGTTCCTGGTACCTGCTACTTTTTTCAGTACGTGCTCTGGCGATGTTCCAAAATGTGACGTCAACAGACTGCCGGTCACCGATTGGTCAGAGAGCGTCGTCACAGGAAGAGTCATGGATATCTAAATATCTAAAATCTCAATATTTAACGGAGTTTAACAGAGACAATCATGAGCCGAATCACAACTGGTTTGGCCGTATTTCAGTTCAGTGATTGTGTTCCGGTCATGCAGGAAGTACTTTTTAACTAATCTTTTTAATGAACTGATTCTGATGATTCAGTTACACCGAAAACAACTGCTTTACGAGTCACTAGTTTGTGAGTGTGTGTGTGTCGCGTGTACCGTAAAACAAAGTCACAGCAGTTTCAAACCGAGCCGTGCAATGCAGACTCCGCCCACGTTGAGGAGGTACTATAGTCATGGAAAACGACGCACCTGATGCCAAACTCTGTAGAGTAGAGCCAAGCCGAGCCATACTCCGAGTGTATAGTGAAAAAGCACCATAAGTGGCTGCTTTGGGACCCAAAAGAAATCTAGATATCTTTACATACATTTAGATATTTAAATAGTGATTATCTTAGGTTATTTGGTTTTATTTTGGAGTTGCTAATTTAGAGCAACTTTTGCAGTCATTAAACTGGTTTACTTGTTTAATTCATGTTCAGTAAAACCACATTAATTGCTTCACTTTGAATAAGAAATTGCAAACGAATGCTCGGCCACCTATGTGATTTTAAAAAACAAACAAGCGTGACACTGTTTTAACTATAATTAATCCAATTTATAGTGTTACATTTGTATCAATAAGTAAAGCACTCCAAGGTGGTGGGATGAAGGCGCCCCCCCCCCCAGATCAAACTCAGCTTGGACAGGCCCTGCTTCCAAATATGTCCCAAACACAGTATGAAAACAGACTGCAGCTAATTTGACAAGAATCTACTGAAGACAAAAAAAAATGATCTGCTCTCCTCCCCCTGAAAAGCTAATACTCCACCGTGTTTACACAACCGTTTAGGAGATGCGAAATAAGGAATAAGACACTTATCAAATAAATTGTGCTCATTGTTACACAGCTCCTGAGAGCGACGTAAAAGGATGCTGCACTGTGCGGTGGTGTTATCTCATCTTTCAAAACAAACGCACAACCGAAAAACACCCCCACATCCCACAAATTAACCAACGCTGCTACACAGAGAGGCATATTAAATAACATATTAAACATTTGCTCCCCTGTGTGGGATTATATCAGGGAGAGGACAAAGCGGGGGACATCATGCTCTGAACAGAAATGAGAACAATGTTCAGAATTCACTACGATCCTCATTCGTTTCAGTCGGTATCATTAGGTTTCAATCCGTGTAACTCGTAAAAACCAACTTTTTTCCTTTTTATGGTGTGTCAAGTTTTAAGCTCTTTTTTTTTTTTTATTATTACCCCGTTTATGGGTCCAATGCAAATCAACTCGAGATGGTTATGTTTGCAGCGTTTACGAGGTCCAGATTGAGACGCGTACACAGAGCAGCGACCTGCAACCAGAAACACTGCGGATTAACCGCACGCTCCAGCCTCCGTGAGGCTCATGAGGTGTTGGATTCAAATTTTTCAGCATAATGCACCGTCCCCCAGAACATCGCCTGTCCATGAAACTAGCACTGGTAGAGAATGCACTGAAGTTCATGACTAATGACAATAAATCCATTTGGGGGAGAAAAACACCATCCCAGTGAACTGCCTGCCCACAGACGAAGAAAGTGCCAGCTTTGTCAGACGTAGTCATGCTCCACCAAATATTAAACATCAAGGGTCTCTTGCTGACAGCAGCTCGGCTGCGCGCTGTTATCCAGTTGCCTTATTATACTGAATAAATCCTCTCCGTGTCAAGCACCATGCCTGGATTTTAAGACCTGATTTAATTCCAGCTTTATGCGGCTCTATTGCAGGCCACGCACAATGATGTAAAACGGCAGACAAAGATGAAGTGTAGTCGCAACGTGTCGCAGAGTCCACAGCGAAGGAAAATCAACACCACACGGGACATAAAACTAGATTCAAAAGTGAGTGATTGAATTACAAAGAAGAGGTTTTGACTCTTGACATTTCATTTGTCCTTTGGCATCCTGGCAAACTCATTTGTAGCCATGTCTCCATGTCAGAGCTAATTCTTCAACACCTTCAATTATGAACCAGACACGGCGTGGTGCAACGGCCCCCTTTGGTTCGCCAGGTATTAGTGTTTTTACCACGGAAACTCAAATTCCCATGCATGGAAATAATAAACCAAAAACACTCCAAGCCAATCTTAACGAGGCCATAGTCCTGATGGTGGCACTACAGCAAGAAAACTAGAATGTAGCCCCAATTATGAAGAAACTTTAAATTTAAATTTGAACAGTATACAACATTTAAAATAACATTTGTTTGAGTCTTTGTCTCAATGTCCAAAAACAGGCCAAAAAATGGAAACTTATGTCCAGGCATTTTTTCCAACTCTCTCCTCTGGTGACAAAGACGCTGATTCGCCGTCTTCCTGAAATCCTTACATGTGGGATCCACTCGCAGTGCAAATGAATTCCTTAAATTTGAAATGTTAATGTAGAAATACGACTAAATCTATTTTTGACAACATTTTTGGACATTGGAGAACTTGGAGAACATCTGCTCTTCGTGTCAGGGGTTTTAGATGAAACCTCAAAGCTTCCTGTGGTGTCCACACCAAACAAAGTCATGTTCATTTGACAAAAAAATCACAGTAATCCAGAGATATGACGACGGCTCAGTCAGTGCTGAGTACAGCTTTAATTGGATCTAAAGTTAGTAATCGAGTAAAATGCAAAGCGGGAGTGGAGTTGAGAGCATCAAACTGTGCCAGTATGGAGTACGCGGTCGCTGCCAACCCACCGCGTTGCAGAGCCAAGGATTCTTCACACACACACACACACACACACACAGACACACACAGACAGCCACTATTTTTCCAAAGTTATTGAGCAGACAGAAGTTTAAAATAAGAGAAAGGAAAAAAATCTCCTGACCACGTATGCTTTGAATACATTTTATTGTGCACCGTGAGGCAATATTTCAAGGCGGCATAATACAACTGTGAAAATTGTTTGTTTTCATCCGTCCTCCTGCCACCGTTCATCCGTCCTCCTGCCAGCGCATACAATGACACTGGGAGACAGCTGGAAAATGTTCTACTCATCATCCACAAAACCACGCCGCTGCCAAAACACTGCACAGAGACTGCGTATAAGCCATCTGAGCCGAGACCGGAGTGAAAACAAAGAGGCGAACAGAGCACTTGAAAAACGCAAGGGTGAAACTGCTGAATCAAAGAGGCATCACCACTAATATTAACAAGGGATTTATCAGGTCGAAAACTCCTTTAATGTGAAGATGAATGATGCTGCTTGGATGTTAATTTGGTGGATTTAAAGCGGAACTTTGCAAGTCTGGTCGTCTTTTTCTGTGTGGAGCTCCCCTGTAAAAACTCACCGTCGACGCTCTGCCCTCCCGGTCAGGTGCATTTGTGTTTAACACAAGCCGTGGAGCCATGTGCAAATACACAGAAATGCAAAGAGAGCAGAGAGTTTATCTCAGATACTCGCCAAAACGCCAGGTCGGCATCTATTTTGACAGTTTTTTTTGTTTTCACCATTTGGAAAAAGCAGGTCTGATGTTTACTCGCGCTTCGTCCAACAACAGTTTTCTCTGCTTCTTTTTCGCCGCCTCTAAACGTCTAAAACAGGGGTGTCAAACGTACAGCCCGAGAGCCAGAACCGGCTCGCCAGAAGGTCCAATCCGGCCCGCAAGATTCATTTGTTTAAACTACTGTTGTAGTTTAAATAGATAGATAACCAACTACAATTATGTAGTTATAAATACCATAATTCCTAATTTGTCCCCTGGGGTTGCATATTTATTAGCTCCCACTTTAGTTTCAGGAATACTACATAGATATGAAGTAAAATCATTTCTTGGCATGTTCTAATCCTATGTGAAATACTAGAACGTTTAGTTCCAGACACCTGTGACTAAATGTTTTTGTACCTTTGTAGATCCACTGTGATCTGTACATTGCAATGCACACGTGTGAAGAGTAAAGTTAAGCATAACAACAAGATTTCACGAAATCCCTGATCTAGGCTGGTTTTCTGCTAAAAGTTCAGTGGTCAGTGGAGAAAGCCCCACAATCTCTCCATTACAAGCCGTTACATTAAAGTACAAATATTGCATAGTTCTGCTTCAAATCAATTAAAGAACTACGTGAAAGATTAATGAAAATGCAGCTTTAATATTTCACAAGTGAGGTACAGATTGAACTTAAGTCAAAATATGGGCTGGCCTTCAGCTCTCATAGGAAAGACAAATATGTATAACCATGTATAAAAGAACCTCATGCGTCCTGAAAGTAAGAATCCAGGTCCTCTGGAATCTCAGCCAAATCCTGTGAGGCACTGGCTGCTGCCTCTGGTGTCGCAGTGGAGCCTCTGACAGCAGAGTTTTCCCGCGACCTCTGTGGAGTCCCCATCTCTCGCTTTATGTCCTTGCCTCCGCCTCCTCCTCCTCCTCCTCCTCCTCCTCCTCCTCCTCCCAAAACTCTCTGGCTCTCTACGAAGTACTGGTTGGGGTGGTTGAGTGAAAAATTGGCATCCTCGACCTGCTCAAAAGAGACAGAACACATGCGTTTAATTCCAGAGGAAATATTTGCAAGTCTCATTTTTCACAGAAGTGCCAGGTTGGAGGTTCAATGACCATTCAATTCTCTTTGATATGATGATCACGTAAAAAAAGCAGCTAAATTAAGGACGGAGTATTTGCTAACTTCACTAAAAATGTACACAATAATCAATAATGAAAACATTTTCAGCCTCATTTGTAAAATAAGAATCCAAATGAACTATTCCAATCAGAGCACAGTGAAAAGATGAAAAGCCCTCTCAGGAAATGAAATGTCAAAAATCGCTCACACTTAACAACCTATGAATCAGTCAAGAGACGACGTTTGAGCTCTTTCAAATCCCTCATCTGTGACCTTTAGTTTTCAAACAATTACTTAAGTGTGATTAATTCCGTCGGTGTGAGAGCATCGGTATTTTAAATTACGACGACATTTGTGCACAATAACTATGAGCTGCTGAATTGAGCTCAGTAATGAGAAATTTCACTTTGCTCTTTCCACTTTGACAGTTAATATAAGGAATTATGCCACCAAGCACTTTGGTGCGATTATAACGTGTCCTGCACGGGCCTGGGAGCGTCAGTGATCAGCGCTGATTCTGATTCAACGTACTCCTGATAAATCGCTGCCTTTATCATCAAGAGGCTCTGCCTGCTTTCATAAGAAATATCAAATTCAAGCACTTTTCAAGGACTTTGCAGATTAGTTACCTCAAACTCAACTCGGCAGTCTGGGACTCGGCATAACGGTTAATTACAGTTCAAACATTAAGAACTTTTTTAATGAGAAATATCAGGCTTGAACGCGTCTCATTTGTGCCGCGTCACAGTGATGGAGGTGACGTGGTCCCTCGCCTTGTTTAACACATCACCACCAAACAGTGAGAATTATTCAATTGTCTATAAATGTATATAAATGAGTGCACTTTTAATATTCTGTGTTCACAAACTTCCACGTCCTGACCTGGATTTTCCGTTTAATTAACAAAACCTTTTGGCGATTTTGGAGGACCTGTGGGACACTGTGTTTGTAATGTGAATTCAACATGTATAAATTGTCCTGTGAGGCAGAATAATTCATTTTACACATGACTGCAGAATACGACATCGTTGTTTTTCATTAGCCGTTTGCGGGGACTGATGAATGTAAACAAACATGACACCTGCATCTTTCATTAGAGTCGATGACCTGCCGTCGAGCCGAGGCGTTCGAGGGTTACAACTGTGTGCTCGCATAAAGTAGACAGCTGGATTTTAATGTCTGTATTTCCATACAAGATGGTTTAAAGTGGGACATGCTCTTTTTGAGAGAAACGGCACATTGTTCAGATAGAAAAACAGGCAAACCCATACTAATTATACCCAGATTTCCTCAGTTTCAGGGAACTGATGTGTATGACTAACAGCTTATGGCGGCTAAAGTGAAGGAATGTTTGAATTTACTAGGGATGGCACAATACCACTTTTTCGTACCCGATCCCAATATCACAAACTTGAATATCTATCAATAACAATATAAGTTGGATACAGTCATTATTTTACACCTTTTAAACTATGGACATTTTGGGCCATTTCAAGCTATTTACACCTAACCCTCAAAATGTCCATCTGGACTTTATTTTTTGTCCATATCCATAAAAGTGACAGAAAATGTACTGTGAGTAAGTGTTTTTGCCCATTTTTCCAGAATAACATCCAATATCTGGCAGTTATTTATAATTTACTGCATGTTAAAATATTGTATTAATGATTTAAAATGAAGAAAACAAAACGTTTTATAGTAGTTGTACATGAACACCAGATTTTGTGTGTTAAATTTGAATTTTGAACAGAATAAAACTATACGCAATTATATATATATATATATATATATACATACACACACACATATATATATATATATATATATATATATATACACATATATATAAATATACACATAAGAGCCCGTATGTCCACCAACACTTAACTAAACACCCTTGCAATCTTAAGGAAGGTGAAATCCTTTATTCCGCCCCCTTAATTGGATGCGCTCCAAACTTTAATGGGATCCTCATTGGGTCAAGGCACATCCCTCCACAAATTTGGGGAAATTGGCCGAGTAGTATTCTGGTAATCTTGCTCGAGTCAGGAAGACTGCATGAAAAACATGAGAATAACTGCTGAACCTTAAACATCCAGTTACTTATCTTCTCTAAACTAGGACTAAGAGAAGACGACTCGAGCGTCCACACCTGAATTCCATTAAATTAAATTAAACACATATGCACAGGGGACAAAAAGGATCTTAATGCTTTAATCAACCTATAAAAATTAAGTGGCTATGACAGCCAGCTAATGACAGATGTTATGACAGTCCAGGGTCTCTCTCTCCTGAGCCGTCATGCATGAGATTCAAGGACTGAGCTGTTGTCTCTGACACAGGTGGCCCAAATTAAATTCAATCTGCACTTACATTGTGTGTCAGCTCAAAGTACTTCTGGCACGCCAGCTGATAGTGCATTCCTTTAACCAGCTCCAGGATCTGCGGGACGAGGTGGAGGACACAAAGAGATGAGTTCAAAGACGTCAAGTTCAACAGTATTCCCCGCACTGTTGTTGTGCTGTCGCGCATCCAAACAAGATACTGCCAACACTTTGTGACTGTAGTTTTTGCAGTGTTATAAATCAAAATTCTTTTAACTGGCTATGCTAATGTAATGACAGCACACCGCAGGTTTATTTCTGAGCCATTTAAATACCCCAGTCCTATAACCTTCGTTAACAATTACACTCTAAAGTCTTCAAATACAGGGGCTCGGTGAAGCTGAAAGTAAGGGTGTGAGGGAGCCATAAAGGCCTCACGCACTCTTTCTCACTGTGGTATTCGAGTGACAGCACACTCAGGGTGACTTACCTGCTGAAAAATGAATCCAAGGTCCTCAGTTTTTATCCGGAGAAAGACTCCTGAGTGAGAAGCTAACTGCATCTGGCTGCTTCATTATTTCCTATTTCCCTGAAAACTGCCTCCAGCATGATACTGCCACCAGCATGCTCAACCGCTGTGGCTGGTGTTGGATCAGTGAGAGCGGTAATAAAAGGCAAACATTTGCCGTGCTGCGAGTTTTGTTTTTTGTTTATTTGGGGGGGGCAAAAAGGGCAAATATGACACCAGTATGATGTTAGTACTTCATTTTCTATTCACAAGCAGATTCTAAGGGACTAGAAAAAACAATAAATCAAACCTAGACAAAGATACTTCATCATAATATCGCTGGATTGACGACCCCGTGTGTGCCAGGTCTTTTAGAGATAAATCAATATTAGGTCATCCTTTGAAAGCAACTATTATAATGATGCATTGGGGGATTCATCAAAATGATCCAGACTTTTCATGTACTGCCTCCAACAGGTCATACTTTCACTTATCCTTCACTCCTCTTTGACTCACTTCATTTGACGCCCAGATCAAATAGACGTGTGGCTATGTGAAGGACTGCCATGGAATAATAACGCTGGGCTCCATTAACTTTTCATCTTGTGCCTTCATCGTGTCATTGTGTTCATTTGTCCAGTATTTTCACTGTCACAGGTTGCTGTGCGACATGTACCCCCTGCCTTAAACTTGTTTATTGTTTTCTAGGTAGGGTGGGGGAGCATTTTCTGGAGCTTTTTTTTTTTTTTACTGTATTGCTTAAAATCCTCTTCACAACCCGATGGTAACCAATTAATTAATGCTGTGGAACGGAAAGTCCTGTAAAAACACCATCCAATTAATTGGATCCTGATGCACCAATCAAACTTGGCAGAAAAGCCAACGACAGGTGTTGGTTGTAGACCAAAGACGTTTTTTTGGGAAAGCTGCTGCCAAGAAAAAGGCTGATGCAGAGCGATCCAATACCAGAGTGAACATCGGTGCTGCCTTTGAATGGAGGCGACGGAAAGAGCCGCAAAGTGATGCCATGGTGGCTCCGTTTCTACTGGACTGGTAGGTCAACTTTATGTCTTTGTGAACTATTTCGAGTATTTGTTGTTTTTCCTTCCAAGTATCACAGTGCTTGTGAATCCACGTTCGTGTAATCTAAAGACTACAGTTTTTCCACGACCTCCAAACCCTACCTTTAAGGTCAAACTTCTCAGACCACTTCTAACTGCGCTCTCCGATTGACGGTTTTTGGTGTAGCACCATTTGCCAACGATTATGAACGAAATCATAAATATATCGTACGATCAAAGGACAGTAAGGAAAACACCCACCTGACTGATTCCACTGGGCGACACTTTGTAGACCTGAAGCTTCTGCTTCAACAGTTCTGGGTCACTGTGACGAAATGGACATCCTACAGAAACATAACGGAAAAACAAATAATGCTACGTAAATAAATAATATTCACTTGTTTCCCTAATAGGAGGAATGGAAAACTAAAAGAGCCTGACAATGAGAGGGTAACAGCTTCTACCAACAGCTGTCTACTCACCATGATGGTCGCCTTGGCTGGGTAAGTTTGACAAAATCACCTTCATGCAACTGTAGGGGGTGTAGTCTGCTCGCTTGCCTTCTTTGCCAAACATGTGGCGAATACCATATGCATATGCTTTGTCAAACTACAGATCGAGAGAGAGAGAGAGAGATACAGAGATACAGAGATAGAGAGCGAGGGAGAAAGAACAGTGGAGAGAGAGAACCAAAAGGCATTAATGAAGATTAGAGTGTAAGAGGGACAAGGTTGGGGGTGAAAAGAGACATCGTTATACATCATGTCAGTTTTGACAGAGTGTTTTCCTCAATGAAATATAGCGCTATTAAAGAGAACGTGCTGTAGAGGTGTCACCATACTCAAGGCAAGTGAAATATGGACCATGGTAATACTGCCGTCTCAACCTCACGGTGCTTTTGCCCCCTGCCCTGAGCCCTTTGATATAATATGACAAGTAAGGTCCAGTGTGGAACCTTTAGGAGGGTTTACTGGCAAGAAATTGGGATATACTATACTCATAAGTATGTTTGTTGTTGTAGCGTAAATGGACAAACCAACCACAGCACGTATTTCAGTGTGAAGAGACTTGCAAAAAAGTATTTGCATTATTTCTAGTATGCAAATGCAACCATAGCTAATCGATGCACTTGGTAAAAGGAGTCAGGGGCAGTCTCACCGTTAGATGTCCTTGGGCTTTTACTGTAAATAGAACCCTCACAATCACAATATGAAGTACCAGTATTTAGTGCAATGTATCTGTCATTACTACCTTAAAATAGAGGACTTCACCATTTTATTTGGAAAGTAAATAACCAGTTTAAAAGTATTTAGGTACACAATTTACATACGGTAATGGTTTTTGCTATCTTGGAGTTTTGAGTTTTCTTTTTTGAGAGAAAGAGCATATTAAAAAGGCAATAGTATGAATATGGACATTTGTTTCCAACACTGAAATTCTATTTACTCCACAGTTAATCTAGAAAATAAATGATGCCAAATTTCTGGCTCTTTTTACCAAATAAAAGTGCACCTCCAAATTATGACTGGCGTATTGAAATGTATAAACAAGCTGCATTCAGTCAGACAAAACTGGACCGTCAGTTTATCAAAGACCTCAGAGCAGCAGCAGCAGCAGCAGTTGTAATATGTGGAAAATCTTTATACGATCTCCCAATAATCAAAACATCAAGGTCAAGGACAAGTGAACTGTACTAATAAATTGCCAGACGTCTGCAGAGTCTCATACCGTAATCCGTCCAGTGTGTTCTAAACTAAACACTCCTACATACTTTTAAATGGGAGGGGGTGGGGGGGGGTCGTCATTCTGCAAAACTCTCCGCAGTGGACTGCTTTAATACGTGCACTGCCTCTTTGCAACCATTAAAAATAAATTACAGGGACCCTGCCTCTAAAAAGCAAACAGTAAAATCCACGCAGTGCACTTCAACGGTGGCAGAACACAATCACCATGACTGCACCCATCATAACACATTAATGTTGCAATAAAGCCCCTGAACTTGCTAATGAGACAAGCCGCAAAGGCACTTTTAAACCCAATAAAAACTTATTTAAGTACAGTAAATCAAATATTAATTATGTAGAGCTTCTTAGGAACTTTAAGAGGCTGTTTTCTGATTTAATACCCTGCTAGTCTATTAAAATGAATCCTCTGCTGACGTGTGTTTAAAGTGCACGTATATGAAATACTGGGATTGGGACGTAAAAGGATCTCACATGATCTAAAAAGTGATAGAGTCTGAACTTAAGTCCCTTGTAGAGTGTGAATTAATATAATGTGTAACCACAATTCAGTGCTAAAACTCCCTCAGCACAGAATTCTGATGGATAAAACTGCTTTAAATATGTGTTTTTCCAAATACACTTTAGATAATCCTGGATCTACTCTGCCAGGGTTGGCCTCTAAACCCACATAACTGGGAAAATCACGGTAAAAATTCAGAACACAAACACATAAGACGCAATAAAGGAGGAGGAGAGTCACATAGTTCCCTCTAGTGCACATTTTGGCTCCTGGGACTACATCAGCTGCAACATCCCCCCACACTCCAGGACACATTGACAAAAACCTGCAGCGGTGGAGACAGAGAAATAGGACACAATCAAAGGGATTATGAACGCGTGTGAGCGTGCATGTGTATAAACTTGGCATGGCTTCTTAGCCTCAGTCCACAGTGACTGGTGTGCCTGTAGCTCCAATCTCTTTTGTAAGTGATACTACCAAAATACCTTTTAATCTGCACTACGGGTCCTTTAACAAACTAAAGCCATAAAAAAATAAAAAATACTGCATACAAGTACACATTAAGTTCTGACATTTGAGGCCTATATCAGCATCTGCAGAGTACTTTTAAATTGGTCCCTAATGATTTCCTACATGGCTCTATCTCATTGAACGTCGTCCTTTTTTAAAAAAAATGAATAAAAGAACAGAAAAACATTTACTCACACAAAATCCCTTCACTTAGATCTCTTCAAGAAAAACCTCTTCCCAAAGTAAAGCAGACCGCAAAAAGAGGAGCTGGGGGCTACTTTGAAATGTCCCGAAAATACCAGCGATTTAAATAGTATAGCGTGCATTTGTACCCAAAGAGTTTAAATGAAGTGTCATCTAATGACTCTCCGCTACAGTCGCAAAACACCCAAGTGGAAACCCAGCCGATAAATGTGGAAAAATGGTGTCAGTTGGTATAAATTAATTAACCGGAAGTTGACATGGGTTCAGAGCAGCACCGTCCTACAGCATAACAACACACTGGAATGTGGTGCAAACAGACGTCCCTCATTGATAGATCAAGATGATTTCATCAATTTTCTCTCTCGCTCTCCCTCCAGCCTAATATTACACTGCCTCTCTTCCTCCAGGCCTCCCTTTCAGCATCGCTGCCTCCCATCTTTTTCTCTGTGCCAGTCGCATACTAATGAGCCGGCTTTGTGCAGCTTGCCACAAAGTGCAGTCCCTGACACAACACATACATCACTGTGAAAGCTGTGATCTGGTCAGCACCGTTCTGCTGCCTCTGCTGTGAAACAAGAGCCGGGCTTTGTGCAGAGCCCCCATCACACCTCCTCTGAGAGCAAGTACATGGGTACAAAGCCCCCCGGGAAATGGAGACAGGGATACAGTGTACTGTAGTTGCCGTGAGGTTCATCCTCGGTTGATAACTGGCACAGCAGAGAGTAAAAAAAAAACACAGGAGGCAAGGATGGGACACTGCCTTGTTACTGTAGAAACGTCATGTAACAGGTGTCACGTCGACCATCCTATTATTCACATGTTAACATTAAACATGGGACATTTTTTACATGGTTCAAAGGAAAATGCTTTATTCTGCAGTTAATGATTAATTTTTTTTACATTTTGATTTTACTCATTTTATAATCCGATTTAAAAGTGTCTTGGTATTGTTAAAGCGCTATTAATTATTATAGGGGGGCAAAATACAATTATTTTAATAACTTGTCAATTATTTTCTCAATGAATCATTGAAAATCAAATCAAGTTTTAATAATTTCTTTGTCCGATTAAACATTGCAGCCCAACTTAATTATTAATATTACTGTATTAAACAGCCAGCAGGCCATTGCTTTTACAGTGATAAAAGGGTAAACTTAATGATGAAGGGCAGGCTGAATTAATTATCTTTATTGTCTCTGACGTTAGCAAAGTATAAATTTAGGCCACATCTGCAAATTACCTGCTACGTGTACTCTTCTGCTGTTTTTTAATCAAGTTGTTCTTTTGCCAAATGCCAAAGTTTCGTAATTATTTGAATTAGTGAAAACAGTAAAGCCTCTTTACAGATCTTTGTGTATCAGTCTAATCAAAATGATTTAATGGATCTTTAAAAAAAAAAAACTGGAGGATCATCAGGAAACACAGACTCGGGCTCAACATATTCCCAGAGTACTTCGTAAAAGACTTACAGATGGTCCAGAATGCAGCTGAGCGTCTGGTCTTCAATCAGCCTAAAAGGGCACACGTCATTCTGCTGCACATCAACCTCCCACCGCTCGACTAAGAGTCAAGTCACTTTAATTCTTGCATACAGAGTGACTTCTGGGTCAGCAGCACCCATTTACTTAAACTCAAACATATGGGGTTTTCGCTCCTCCAAGAAACATCATGTGGCACTGCCATCCCAGCAGCACACCAGGCTAATCACAGTCCACTCCAGACGGTTCCCCTCTGTGATGCTCTGATGGTAAAATGAGCTGCCAAATGTTATCAGGGACTTCCTCTTCTGTGTCCTCAAGACACATCTCTTCTGCAAGAACCTCCTCTAACGCGCTAACATGCCTAAGTAGCTCTTGTCTTGGCGAGTAGACTTCTTCTTCACCTCATGATCTAATACAGTGCAGAAGTTTTGCAGCTCCAAGCCGCAGTGGATGTGGCTGATGCAAATGGGCGGGGCGTGACGTAATTAAGGAAGAGACAATAGAATATTCAGTGTCGGTATCAGTCTGATACTCATCAAAATCACTGGATTAGATATCGGGGGGGGGGGGGGTTTTAATCAACACAGGTATGACGTGGTCAATATAGCTGTAACCCCACCCCCGGCACTACTAATTAATGTGCGGAGCAGCACTCAGGAGAGAGAACGGCATTAAGACGAAATGTCACGGCATATTGGGTTGCCTTCGTATGAGGAAAACGTGAGATAGTACACAGTATTTGTTATTGCACACATTACCTTGTCTGCATCCACTTTGCCTCTGATGAACTCCAACCTCCAGAACTGCAGCGCCTGCTCCAGAGAGAGGCCGATGCCTTTGAGGAAGAGGCCGTACTGCATGCGGCCTCCGTGACGGAGGTGGTGGTTTTCTCTGAGAGCTTGGTGGAGCTGCCTCATACACAGTGGGAAGGACTTCCCTGAAAGCTAGAGGCAGACACTAATTAATGACCAGGACACAAAAAAAAATAACTACTTTAATTTGTCAGTGCCAGTAAATATCTAATTACTTTCAATAATAGGACATGTTAAACATAATGTGAAGCGATTGATTACAAGCAATGGTGCCTCAAACACGCCGGAGTTTCAAACCCAACCTCATCTCTCCTCTTTTTACACCAGTTATTCCCAGGCACGACGGCACCCTGAACTTGACATTTCAAGAATAAATGGTCAGAGCAACTCACTGGATCAATTTGTTCCAAGGAGATTTTGCCCACATTCTTCTGAACACTGTAATCCTGTCCCACATAGGCATGACTGAAAAAAGAAAGAGAGAATATCAACCATTTGAACACGTGCGTGAAAAATAAACACTGCGTCCGCAATGCAATTTCAGAAAGATATCTGGGCTAACGAGAAAAGTAAGTGTGTTTTCTGAGGCACGTGGTTTCAAGAAACAACAATAAAAGCCCCAACATTGAATCTAAGATTGATGAGATTGACTATGATGAGAAAAAACCTGAAAGAGTTGCTATCGGTAGTTTTTAAATTGCCGACTGTCCTCCGACTCCTGTGTGACAGTGTTTCACATCACACCCCCCGACCACAGAGATTAGTGGCCTACTCGCTAATCTCAAAAAACCTCCCCACTAATCCCCATCAACAATCAGGCAACATGACTCCCCCCAGCCCGATATTCATGTTCTTACTTTTATCTAAAAGAAGATAAAAACACCGTCCCCTCTAAAAGTAATTCCTCTTTGCTATTGATACTGAAGTCCATTGAAGTCGACTGCTATTAAGCCACCGTTTAAAGCTAACTCGCGCTGTTTCAGATTCACTTTATCTTTTGATGGCGTCCGCATACAAGGTTTGTACATTAAGCTGCGGCACTTTAGTATTAGAAGTTGGAGGCGTTTTGATTTGAATATTGCAGTGGATGGAAAACGAAGTACGTTTCTGTGTATTCTGACCAAACGTAACACGTCAAGATAAGCAACTCCTTTAACTGCTCCATTCCTGTTTGGTGGGAAACCCTCTTACAGTGTGTCCGCGTCTAAGACAGCGATCACAGGACCACACCAAGCAGGTTTGTCAGCTCTGCAATCTGTACATTCTTCATAATTGATCCCAAAACGCAGCCCTCACGGCGATTGTGTGTAGAATAAAACACATGAGAAATCGGAGGAGACGTGACAAACATGTTTCAACAATAGCAATAGTCGATGGCGCACACGTGGCCACGCACTGTACTGTAAATTCCCACAGCATCTGGAAGTGTCGACAGCGACAAATTGGGTTGACTCAAACCCTGGCCACAAGCCCCCGGCACTCCTCAATGATCCAAACATCAATCCTGCTAAATCTCTTCTTCAGCAGAGTTCGGGGCAAAATGGGAACAGCGTTATTAATCCTGCTGCTTACCTGAGATGGTTAAGAAGAGGTTGGAGCCGTTCATCAGAATGCACTGCGGGTAGCGAGCGTGCTGCCAGCTGCAGAGACAGGAATCGCGTGAGTGATGGTAAACAGTGTAGATAGAAGGACTAGAATGGTCTTCCGTTGCAGCCTGAGCGCAAACATGAAAAGATGCTTATGAAAAATGATTCAAGTGCATGGCTGAAGCAGGTGGAACAAGACTGAAGCAAGTGTTAAAACTAATTGAGTACAATGTACAATGTTGATTTGGGTTGCAACAAATTATCAGTTGATTGATGATTCTTCAATTGCTGAATTCATTGATAAAAAAGAAAAACCCTGTTGTGAAATTGTTCTGGGTTTTTTGCTCTTGTATGACAGTAACCTGAATGTCGTTGATCTGTTTAGAGCTGCAACGAGCGATTCTTTTCGGAGTAGATTAATCTGTCGATTACTTTCTTGATTCATCGAGTACTTATTGGTCCATAAAATGTCAGAAAATGTCGATTGGTGTTCACCAAACCTGGAAATGATGACGTTCTCAAATGTCTTGTTTTGGCCACAAACCAAAATGAGTCAATTTTAATAATTTCTTTGTTATACGGAGCAAAGAAAGCAGAATATATTCACATTAAAGAAGCTGTAAAATCTGAAAGCTTGTTTTTATTATAAAAAAAACAATTATCAAAATAGCTGACGATTAATTCAGTAATCGATTATTAATTGATTGATCAAACAATCGCTGGAGCCCTAGACCTGTTGACAAAATAAAACGTGTGTATGTTACTTTGAGTTTTAGGAAACACCAAAAACAGTTTCCACCGTTTAATGGATGACTAATCAATAAACCAAGTAAAAATAATAATAATAATAATAATAATAATCTTCTCCATTTAGTGTAGTTCAGCTATACATGCACTTTGAATTTTTCATTTTAAAACTAAGCATTAGAGATGAACTCACGTCCCTCCTTAAAAAAAGCTTTACTTCATAACTTAATAACTTTAAAAATGTGGCTACAAATTCAACCTCACACATTCACAGGCGACATCTTAATATTCGGTATCATGTGTGTTAGAACAAATAAACCAAGAGCTGGAGTCATATGGAGGAGCAGCTTTCAATTTCATGCCTTTTTAATGACACATTTCCATGATGCCCCGTTGCTGTACCCAGTGGAGGAGAATAACCGTTATTGTAGTACAAACAGTCATAATGGCACAGTCACAAGAAAAATTGTTTGAACATTTTTCTCTTCCAACAGTTAGTGGTCCAGATAATTACCAGGAAATTGGAAAAATGGCTGAACTGGACTAAGCTGACCCTGTTGTTTGCCTTTCTATCATTTCTTTTCTAATCCTGCTTGTGTTCCCCATAACCAGGTTAAAGCTAACCAAGGATTTGTTACCCACTATTCCAACATTCGAACTCTAAACAACGCCACAAAGAGTACACAATCTGATTGTTGGAGACGACTAGAATAGATTTTCCCAGCAGTGCATTTTCTCAGAGCAGAAACCCATTAGGGATTTCTCAACTAACTTGCTTAGTAGTGGCTTCTAGCTGAGTTATTCCGTTTGCCAATACACATTTTAGCAGATAAGTGGCCAAGCTTAGTCTACCACTTTGTCATGAACAAAGGCTTTACCCTAAAAAGCATGGTATTGAAACCGACAGGCTCAGTCAAAGGCAAGAGACGGAGAACAGAACAAAAACAAGCCTTTGATCAAAGTGCCAAAGTGTTTTCAACGCGCAAGGCAACAATCAGTGTGCAGTAGTGGACTCAATCAGATTAAATGCAATTTTAAACACAGTCAGTCACTATCATATAGTTTATCCACCACAAACTAAAAGTATATGGTATAAACCTGTGTAAGACCAACTTGAAATAAAGACAATGGACAAAGGCAAATTGACCGTAGGTGTGAGATGTGGCCCGGTGATGGACTGGTGACCTGTCCAGTGTGTACTGCGCCTTTCGCCCTATGTCGGCTGGGATTGGCACCAGTGGAGGATAAAGTGGTAGAAAATGGATGGAAGGATAAAGAAGCATAACCATCAAGCCAAATCAAAAAAAGTCTTTGATGAAAAGGTGTTTTGTAACTCCTTCCCTTCTATTATTGTTGTAAATATTTGCTTTTTGCACAACGGTGAGGTGATGTTTTCCTCATCAGTCCAAACATACCTCCTCCTTTCATTCACCATTTCTGCTATTTTTTCTTTTTTTTTTACCTCATCCTTTATCCGCTGAATCTGTTCCCACTGCACTCATTCACATTCATCTTTGATCTGCCAACATTTCCACCTTTGTAGAGCTTACAATTTTTTATGCACTATGCACTTTTAAGTGTGAATAGAAAATGTGAATACAACTGGCTCAGAGAGCCACCGAATGAGTGACGGGGGTCTAATAATCAAGATAAAAACCCAAAAAGTAGGCACCAAAAATGGGCACAAGTATGCAAGGTCTTCCATGTTAATCTAAGAATTTCTCTAGAAATTCATTTCTAGTTTCATGGATGTGATTTTACTTTATTGTGCAAGTATCACATGTTGCTGTTGAGGACATTTGAGAACTTTTCATTCTCAAATTGTGTTGACTTGTGCTTGTTCTGATTATAACTGCTCTGTATCACAAAATGATGGATCATATCAGTTTAATTTCAATTCCAAACAGTACACTAAATAATTACAAGTCTGTGGCGGTAATTCACCTATAGAGTCAGTTCCTTGCACGTCTACAAAAGCACGAGCTGCAAACCAAACAGTGCCACTGCCTTCAGTTGTTGATCATGCCTGTGCCCTCTCTCCAGTCACGACCCCACCACACAGTGTAACTGAACCTTGGTTGTCTCCTCGCATGTATTATGAAGAATGCCCCCGGCTCCCAAAACATCATGATTCACCTCCCCCAGGGCATTCAATGCATTGCACAAGTGTGCCGATACTGCAAATTCAGAACACAGTCCACCTTCCACAGCCTTAAAAAAGAAAAAAAGAAAAAACGTGCCCACAGGGAAAATAACCATTTTCAGACTAGCTGTCTCCAGCTTTCCCTCCAGCCATTTTATGTCATGTGTGCACACATATTTCCCCTCATCCCAACCCTGCATTTCTCCATTTTTCCTTCAGGGCTCTGAAGGGACAGGCACACTTGCAGTTTGGGCATAAAGCATCCATACTTCCTGTACACACAACATTGATTTACATAAGGGAGCGAACGAAACACAACCACTTTGCAACATGGGTGGAAATCTCTAGGTACCTCCCAGTTGGACTCCATGACGACTCCATCACAAAATGATTATCGATGCATCTTGACGCCTCTTAATTTGAATTAGAAAACAAGTTAATAGTCTATTATTTAATATTAACCGAGACTAGAACAGAACAACATACTACAGTAATTCTGAGGAAACCTCTAACAGCAGCACCCACATTATGTACCTGTTTTTTTTTTATGTTTTAAGTTAAGTTTCAAACATCTAGAGAAAAATATGGAGAAAACCAAATTACTGGCTATAGAGATGCACAATCTAAGACACTGAGAGACAGAGAGAGCGAGAGATACTTGCTGCAGTCATCAGCTGTCTCCTTCGGCAGATTTTGACAGAGAGTTGAACAATAATTCTATTTTTTTTTTCATTATTGGCAGAGACAAGTCCACCTGTGACTGCAGAGTCACAATGTCCTGTTGAAATAAGCAAAGGGGGAGGGATGCGCGCTGCGGTTTACGCTGATGTTTCTCCACGACTCCCTCCAACTGATCTTTACAAAAAAAGCCTGTGTTCTTTTGAAAAATCTCAAATTAACATGGATTAAACTCTCCTTTCATTCCCCCTCATGGATAGTGGAGATGATTGACTTTCCCGTATCAATTTATGATAGTTCAAGACAGAATTATGCTAAGATTCAAGATTTTTTTTTCCCCACCCTTACTTTCCAATACAATGTAAAAAGGAGCTGCTCTAGTGTAATGAATCAGAAAGGTGTTGATTAAAATCTACAGAGCAGCTTTTCTTTTTTTTTTTTTACTTTAAATACTAAAAGGTCAGGGTTGTAGTGGGTGACATTATATTTACCAGCTATGAGTGCATGCATGGTATTGTTTTGTGTGTGTGTGTGTGTGTGTTTTTGTGCATACACATTCTTATGCAGCAGTCTTAGTGCCTATGCAACCCTGAGTCCATCACAACCAAAACCCTAAACCTAAATCAAATTTAAACACTAGCTATAAAAACAAGTCTTAACCCTTTAAAAGCCATTTAAAGTTATGAGGACCAGCCAAAATGTCCTCACTGCCAACTATAGACGTGTGCACACGAGTGTGTGTGTGTGTGTGTGTGTGTCTCCCCTGAGGAAATGACTGTGGCAGGACTGACAACAGAGACATTTTAAGCACTTTGGCAGGCCTGGACACATCTATGGACAGATTATGTTGCAATAGTGACACAAGATAAAGCAATAATCAGAGACTCAACCTGCTGTTGCGATCCCATGTTAACGTTGTCTCCGATGTTACAAGGAAATGATTGTGCTCTGCGTTTGCTCCACAAATTGCAGTTTCTCCCATGTTTCTTTTTTTTTTTTACACAAGATTCTTTCTAAAGCAGCGAGGAGTTGTAAACACTTACCGCGAGAGCTTTTGATAGTCTTGTGCGAAAATCGTTGATAACAATGGCGACGATGTCCTGGTGTGGAATGTACACGTAGCCTGCTTTGAGGTACACCTTTCTTGTTCGCACCAGATCCAGGGCGTCTTGAAATGGAACCTTTAAAAAAAAAAAAAGAAAGAAAAAAGAGGAGTTGGGGGAGAAAAAGGGTTATAAATAATTGATGTATTCAAAAGCTGTCATGTTAATATTCTGTTTGCATGTGTGAGTGTCGGGATTATAAGGTCATCCCGTTTGCCCTTATACTTTCTGGCCGCTCCGAAATGTGATCCAAGAATTAACACGGTCCAGCGATGTTCAGTAAAATCAGATGTAATGATTAACATTCTCTCAACGAATAAACTGTCAGCAACAAACAAATGTAAATTCGGTGTCAAGCAGCAGGGCACGACATTTCACCCTCTTCTTTTCATTTTGTGAAAAGGCAAAATGTAGACTTAGATTTGGACGTTTATGAAGATCAACTGTCAATCAAGCGCTTCATTCACACTGCTTTAAGAAATGCTTCCACTCAACATTTTGTGAGTCAGCAGGTTCATATACATTTTCCAAGGTCAAATTCAGGCAGATTTATATGAATCTTTACATACTCCTGACAAGATTATTTCACTATTTCTTTCACATTAAAAGAGACAGAATTTTGCAATAAAAAACCAAATCTGTGTTGACACACAACTGGTTCTGGGTCCAGTTATTTATATTTATTAGTATTTATTTATTACATATCTAATATGCAAATTATTCAGCCAATAAGCCATTTTGGTGAAAGAAAAACTAAATTCAAGAACTTGTCAAACCTTGAAAAACACAACATTGAAATTGAAGTCTTTTTTTTAAGGATTTCAAGCACCCATATGAACCTAAACATGCACAATATTCAGACTCATATGGAAGAGTCTATTCTCCGGTAAGGTAAACTACTACAGGAAGAAAAACACTATTTGCTCCTTCATTTCTTATTAAAAGATGATCCAACTCTGTCTGACAAAAACACTGGCCCTGGAGGTTGAGGAGATGAAAGAAATGAAAAAAAAAACAAGACAGAATTAAGCAGAGAAATCTGTTTTGCTTTAATGCAATCCATAATTTTTTTAGCGTTCCGTTCACAGTTCACTACCCATCTACACTGGCACTCTGGGGGAAATTGAGATTACAAACAATTGGAGACACTGATGAGAAAGCTCTTATTCCAAAACCCAACAGCAGACCAAAGGCAGAAAATACAAATGTTTGGTTTTATAATTTGTTCCTCAAAATGTTTTATTAAAACTCTGACCAACCTTTACACTGCATCAAAATAAAACAATACAAGGTTTGTGATTTGTAAATAGTGATGTAGTAATGTTAGTTAATATCTCAAAATACTGTTGTTTTACCCCATAATGAGCCTTTATATTTATATTAGGAGCCTGGTCAGCTCCACAGAGAACTCTATTTTGGATCACCATGTTTTTACAACTTGAGTTTTGATGCTAAATAAAGGCTTCATAGTTTCTCCAACAGGATATTCATCTTCAAAATGCAGCTTGACTCATGAATGTTGCCACATTTTACAAACTGTACCTTTAAATCCAGAGGAGATAACCTATTGTACGTTTCCCATACTGCAACTCAATAGTTTAATTTCCTCTCTTATGTCTTCCTTAGTACATGCCCCAACTTTAAACCTTAAATTATTAACTCAACTTTCTCTGTCACTCTCAGGAAACAATACAAAACATTTGACTTAATAGTGAATAAAATCATTATTCTCAGAGTGATACAGTGGTGATTGGTCAATTTCAGAACATTTTCTGTTTAAATGTTAAAACGGATTCATTCATTGATATTGTAACATCATTTCTTGTGTCTATAGAGCATGGCTTGCTTCTAAAGCTTTCATCCGCCTCCTAAAATATGATAAAACTAAGTGGTCTGACTGAGAAATAAATATATAAATAGAGGAGGGTAACTCACTTTGTAGAAGTCCTGATCCTTCACGGTGATTCCACTGACATTGTAACTGGAGTTGATAAGTTTTTCCTGCAGACTCATCTTCTCTTCAGCACTGATCTGAAAAATTATTGACGACGATGATGAATTTCAGCGAGGAGCAGCAAAGGCAAGCGTCAGCTTTAATATGCAAGAAGGTCGAAGCTCATGGAAATCAAACGTCATTCGTCAAAGGGAGACAAAGTGTTCATCATTGTTTGACGCGTTATGTGTTGATAAATGATGTTTCCTCTTTAGCTTTGGTAAAAAAAAACACTGCACCACTTTTCTTAAGTTAAACTTCAAGAAATAAAAAACCTAACATGTGGATGTCTGATTTTTTTCTTATATTTATGATTGAAACATTAAAAGCAAACCAAAAAACTTTAAAATCAATGTTAAGAAAAGCCTTTAAATTTCATAGTGCAGTTACAATGATCAAACAGCTCCACCTAGTGATAAAGTACATTACTACATTGTATGGAGGAAGCGTGTGCTGCTCACTGTCTGGTTGACTCCCACTACGGACTGAGAACTTAATTACTTAATTTAGGACTTTGAAGCACAATATTGACATATTGGTAAGATGTCACTTTCATATTCAACTCTCAGGTTACAAAATAGAAACAGTTTCTTCAATCAAGAATGACTCTTTTTGTATTATTTTCTCTTTTATAACAAGGTAGAAAACATGAAATTAAGGTAAAGTAAACTCACCGTATTATATTGCAGATTATTTTTGTGCAGAAATTCAAGCTTTTGTTTTGCCTCCAGCTCATTGAAGCGGTAGCGGAAAAGATCTACTTCCTGTTGTATAAACCAGCGCCTGAGATCTTCCCTTAAGAATTAAAATTGGAATAAAGCACTTAGTATAATTACATGTGATTTACAGTATATCCATGATTCTCCATAGCATGTTTTTTCTTTCTTAATAATGAGAGACTTTACTTACGTTTGGCAATAGGCAAGCCTGAGAATGAAGTGAGAGATATGATCCTTTCTTCTTTTCTCGTGTTCACTTAGTCCAATCTGAGGTTTTTTTTGATCCTTGATGGGTTAACAGAAATATTTTAACTTGTGCAAAACAAAAAAAATACACGTAATAATGACATTTCAGTAGCTAAACCCACCACACATGCAGGCTTGGTTTGGAGTGTATGTCGTGTTAAAGATACTCACAGTCTGTGATGGTGATCTGTAAGGAAAGTTCAGGTTTTTAGACTCAGTCTCCAGTTTCTTTTTGTAGTCTCCCGTTGTTTTCACGTGGCGCACTCCCAAAGTCTCAACAGACTTCAACACTGCAGTGGTATTAAAAGAACACAGTGGAGACGGTGCTTACAGCAAATGATATACTTCAAATTTCATTTCATTAACGTGACAAAAAGAATGACTTACATTTCAGTCTGTCCACAGCAAATGCCTCGAATTCAGTGAGAGAGATGTTTTCAAGAGGAGGCTGCCCGTAAAACTGCAGGGCACATCCATAGAGCTCTGTTTGAGGGCTGCTGATGAACTTCTTTCTTCTGCTATGAAACTGCATGGTGGCTGATGATGGGCGAGTAAACCAAGTGTCTTCAGTGGATCACCAGACGTTTAAGCAGTAGAGGTGCAACTACAAACTTTAATTTTTAGAGCACACACACACAATAACATACAGATCAGTAGGAGTTTCATTACAAGTGAAAATATAGCCAAGGACACAGTTGATGACCTCCATCACCCTCATCATGACAGTGTGTTGTTTCAGCTATACAGGTAGTTTGAGAAATGGTAGGGTAGATTAAATGGCTCCAACTTCTCAAAGAACTATATTTCACATACTGTATAAGAGGTAGTAATCTTTAGGATTAAACTGTTCGTTGGACAAAATATTGGACGATTACGTTGACATTTAGAGAAACAAATAATAATTGATTAAAAACTAGCAATTGGTAGATTAATTAACAAAGATGTGTTTCAACATTCAGTAAATAAAACATGATACATTGGAGTAAACTCATATAACTTTGTTATAAAATTAGGGCTTCAGCAATGAATTACTAAACAATGACTAAATTAATCATGAACTATTTCGAAAATTGATTAATTGCTTTGAGTGTTTTTCCTTAATAATTAAAACAAGCTGTCTGATTTTTATGATGAAAATAATCATTAGTTGCAGCTTTAAATGAAATACAAACATACTGTAAGGTGCCACTGCCAACAAAATACCCCAGACTGATACATGTTAATGCAATGCTGTGACTAAAAACTATACAAAATGTGCAATATTAATAACCACTCAAGACATATGACCAGAGTATATGGACAATAGCCACGCATAAACAGTCAGATTGTTTCTAGGCTGATCTACTCTTTACCGTACCAATATGGAGTTGAAACTAATATTACACAATGTAGCAAGATAACAATGTAAAAAGACGACTAAAAATCGAATAGATTGCGTCTTTAATTGATACACAGTGTCATAACCGAAGTGAGCTTGGATTTGTCAACAACACGCATCACTGACGCAGAGAATATGCTAGCTAACACACAGTAAACCACCTCCGGTCCACCTGGGAAAGTAGTTTTAAACACGACTGTGCTCTAAAATAAACTCACGAAAGCAAGTTACAGAATAGTCAGTCTGTAATTTTATCGTTACATTACCGAATAAGCGCTGGGACAGCTGCCCGTGAGGTCACTCCCGCCAAACTAAGTGGGCTGTTCAACAAACGCGGGTAAACGATGACGCTTTTCACCAACACAGGAAGAGGAAACGGTCGTGTTAAGTGGGCGCTCGTTTGGTTGTTCTGCCCGTGCCACTATCCGTCTCCGGGGCGGGTTTCCTGCTGATTGACAACGTCTGGATGTCTTCTCCACTTTGTACGATACATTTGAGGCAGAAATGAATCCGAAAAGGTTATGATTTAAATTAAGTCGTGGTTCACAACTGTGTCCTTCTAATGACTCGTCTCTGGTCGACTACTTGGGTGTAACCGCAGCAGGTTGCAGCGTTGATACTACAAAACAAACGCACCATGGACATGTGGCGTTACCACTAAGCTAAAATGATTTTATTATGGATCCAGAGCAAGCCCCTATGTCTTTGTTTTTGTGAGGAAACTCAATAGTAGTTATGATGTACATTTGAACATTTTATTCACATGTTTACATCTACCCCATCTTCAAATTTGATAATACAGTAACTAGTAGACGTCAGTACTGTTAGTTTTAGCCGTAGTTAAGTTTTAGCTCACTAATAAACTGGAGATTAAATTTGTGTCATTCGGTTTGAGTCCAGGGATAAAAACACATATATAACATGATCGTTGTGTGGGAGGAAATGCTCACACAACAATGTCATGTCGTTGTGTGAGTGATAAAAACGAGAAAGACTTCAAAATGTACAGTCGTGACTTAAAAACTACCAACGAGCCACGGTTCCACGATGACCATCTTGTGCTGTGTGTACTCTTTGGCTCCGCTGCTTAGCAACAAACATTAGCGAGCTAGCCAGTTGCCTGGTTAGCCACTCGCGAGCGCAACGTAGTTAGCCGAAAGCCTGGCTCGCGGACTGACAGTGATGAGTATAGATCGTGATTGGCATCCTGTAAACGTCACATATTTAACCCAGTTATCGACGTAAATCAAACTTCGTCCGTCGTTGCGATGCAGATAGCATTCGGTGTGTGGAGACAGTAGACACGTAGTACAAACAGGTGTAGCAGAAGGTTATTTTACTCCGGGGGAAAATGGCTAACCCTAGCTAGTTAACAGTAGCACCGGAGTCACCAGCGTCTTCCTGCTGCCATAGAGAAGAGCAAAGTCAGAGGCTGTAGAAATGTGATGGTGGCTTAGCTGGCAGATTAGCTGTTCTAATGTTGGCGGACATCGGATGAGCTGTTGAGCGATTTTACAGGTAAGAAACTGGCTGCTCACTCTCTAAAAGAAAATCTGACCACCACCGTTTTTTTCCCCCTCATTGAGCTTTAGCGGACCTTATGAAACAGCTGCTTGGTAATACAAGCTACCATTCAACAGGTCATACAGTATCTGGACCAAGTCGAGGGAGTCTGATTTGGGCCAATACAGGACTGTGAAAAGTTTGCTAACAGTCATTGGAAATAAAACTAATATTGTTCCCGGGCAGTTAGACCAGAAAGCTTTGTGATATACATGAATTATCCCGGTGCCCTTTAAGACAAGGCCTGGGTAAAGTCACAGAGTTTGTAAAGTCATGGTGAGTCGGTCTGTGACTGAGGATTAATAATGTACAACTTGAGAGAAAGAGAGATGACAAAGTGGAAGAAACACTGGAACTTCTTAAGTGAAATCAAAAAATACAGAAACTCCTGAGATTAAATAAAAAAACCTAAACATCAGCAGATTAGCTAGAATAATGCATATGTGATTTATAATATTACTATTAAATTCCACACATAGAAAATAGCTTTTACGCAACATGTGCAAGCTTTAAAGTGAAGAAGGCATTTTCCTCAGTTCAGTATTTAAACACTTGGGACATTGTCAAAGAGCCACCTGGTGGAGTGAAGCTGAAAACCCTGAAGTTCTTGTCAAGAAACTGCATATAGACACTCACTGGCCACTTTATTAGGTACAGAGGATGTAATAAAGTGGCAGGAGTAACACCTGGTGTGGTCTTCTGCTGCTGTCGGCCATCTGCGTCATAGTTTAATGTGTTTTGCGTTCAAGGATGGTCTTCTGCATACTTTGGGAGTAAGGAGTGGCCGTTTGAGATTCTTTTGCATTTTTTAACATCTCAAACCAGTCTGGTGATTCTCCTCCGTCAGCATCAAGGCAGTTTCCCCTTGAAAATGGACGATCTGGACCTTTTTCAGACCATTTTAAACTCTAGAGATGGTTGTGTGAGAAACTCCCAGCAGTACCTGAAACACCGACGACCATATCACATCATTTAGATGTAATTTCTTCCCCATTGTGATGCTCAGTTTGAACTTGGCCGATTTAGATATTTAAGTAAACGAGCAGTTGAACAAGTGGAATTGATCAAATATGACACAAAAATAAACACGTTGGTTTGTCTGTGTCATGCAGCTAAATTATGGTTAATGAATAATATCTTCTTCTGCGTGTGACTGGAATCCAAACAAGCTGTTGGACCTTCGTCTCACAGTGGGTCGTCAGTGTCCATTGGGTACAGCTGTCTCACAATATTGTGTTTAGCCTCGCACTCGGCAGCTTACACACATGTCACTGTGAGAGAAGCGGCCACCATGTGGAGTCTGCTGCTCCCACTGCTAATGGATGAGTAAACAAATGGCGTGGTCACTCCCTGTAAAACATTTACAACGGTTTGTTCAAATTGAGCACACATCATAGTTGGAAGGAAAATCCCAGCCACTGTGTGAGGGGAAAATTGCCTGTTGATCAAATGCAGAGATTATGTTAAATAGTAGCTGTGAACATGGAAAACTGCACACGACTGCCTTTGGTTTGCTTCCTAGCGGAGATGTCCCAAAATGCATCTTCCCTCAATGCAAAAACATGCGGCAATACTCTGCCACTATATCGTTATCTGTACTGTCAAAAAGTCCAATATCGTACATCCCTACTTTAAGGTAAAGGTAAAGGTTGAAGGAGGCAGTATTGAGTCAAACATTTTCTTTCTGGATAAACCTGAATCCTGATACTTACCTCTACCTGCTCTATCAAACCCACATTAATTAGCGCTGTCTTTTAATAACCGCACGTCAATCGATGTTGTTTATTTGACACTGTCAGGTGGTACATGTGTCCGTGTCGCTTTATCAAAACAACCCGGGCCGAGTGGAATTGAGAAAACCAGCCAGCCATCGCCACCATGTTGGAGGAGGACATGGAAGTGGCCATCAAGGTGGTCGTCGTCGGCAACGGAGCCGTCGGCAAATCCAGTATGATCCAACGTTACTGCAAGGGCATCTTCACTAAGGACTACAAAAAGACCATTGGCGTGGACTTCCTGGAAAGACAGATACTGTAAGCAAGTTCTAGAGTTGTAGTCTACAATTAGAGAAGCCACGGTAGAGTACACACACCCACCCAGGCAGCTCAGTGTCAATCCACTCTCCTATCTTCCAAGATTAAGAACTGTATGCTATTAACCTGAGAGAAAGCAAACATTTTGGCAGAGATACAAATTAGTATCCTGCAAGATTTGTTTGATATGGAAGCTGTAAAACAAATGTCTAATATTTAGTTATAAACTATAGCTAACGCAAGTAGATGTTTTACAGATATACATGATCTTCACAGCAGTAACTGTGCGCTGCAATGGAAGGTGTATGTATTAACCTTGATTTAACCATTTAGATTGAAAACCTCTTCTCCAAGGGAGACCTGGCCAAGATAGGCAGCATCACGTAAAAACACAAATAACAAAGTTAGAAGGTGTAATAACAATTACAAGTGGATTACTTAAAACAATTCAGCCTCCAATACTCTTTCATTTGGATTTAAAAGCACTTGGTGAAATCAAATCTGTCATTTCAGAATATGTGAGAATTAATGACCTACTTCCCCCCCCGCCCCCCATTACCTGCTTGTTGTTTTAGTGTCAACGATGAAGAGGTGAGACTAATGCTTTGGGACACCGCAGGGCAGGAGGAGTTTGACGCCATAACCAAGGCCTATTATCGTGGTAAGACACCCAACACAACTGTGACAACTCTAACTCTGACTGCTGGGGTTTAACTGTTCTCGGGCTGTGCAGGGTTAGACCAGAACACGCACTCCGGCACACAAAGCTCTGTTAACATGTCAAAAAAACTGAATATAAAGTGTTGTTACAGGGTTGACCGTTATGTTACTTCTACACTTTCGCTGTACCTGTAGCATTTACTGTTCCTGTTGTTGTTGTTGTTGTTGTTGTTGTTGTGAATTGTCACGGTGCACTTTCTTGCATTTCAGGTGCACAAGCATGTGTGCTCGTCTACTCCACGACAGACAGAGAGTCATTTCAGGCCATTGACAGCTGGAGGGAGAAGGTGGAGGCAGAGGTCGGAGATATTCCTACAGTTCTCGTGCAGAACAAAATTGACCTCCTGGAAGAAACGGTTATAAAAAAGTAAGTTGTTTTTTTTACTCCAAAAAATAAAAAAAAAAACGCTTTGGTGAAAAACTAATCAAATGAAGATATTTTTTTTCCCATTACAGTGAGGAGGCAGAAGCTTTGGCTAAAAGACTGAAACTGAGATTTTATCGAGCTTCAGTAAAAGAGGACCTCAATGTCAACGAGGGTGCGTCACTGAAAATGTCTCATTTGTGAGAAAAATCTCATTCTTAACGTCACTGACGCCACATTTCTTTCTTCCCTGGCAGTTTTCAAGTACTTGGCTGAAAAGTACCTCCTGCAGCTCAAACAGCAAACGGCAGAGGAGACGGAGGTGGTTCACACAACAAGCAATAAAATAGGTAAGAGAATAATGTCTTTCACGTCACCCTTTTATGGTGCATTTTACAAGCTTTCTCTTTTAGTACGGTGACATTACTCTTTTTACATTTTTTTTTTTAAAGGTGTTTTTAATACCACGAGTAGTAATGTCTGCAACCAGAACTCCACCAACGGCAGAGAAGTCATCACTTTGCGACCTAACAAACAACGGACCAAGAAGAGTAAAAATCCTTTTGGAAGTTGCAGCCTAGTCTAGATAGAATCATTTCATTGTCGTTATAGTCTGTTGTGACTAAGACTAGACTGGACAATTGTTGTATTCAGTGTAGGTAGCCACATTCAGAGACCAAAGCCCATATAGACTGGGAAATACTACTTCAACTAATCTGATATATAATCTGTATCCCCCCACATCAACGGATGAATTTGGACCTACATTATCGGTCTGTCGACATTTGTACGCTCTTGTGTAACAGCGAGAAACGCAGGTACGCTATATATATGGAAAAAATAATAATATCCGTGAGTGTATGTGGCTTTTCTTTTGTTTCAAATGTTGCGATACATATTATTCGTCACATGTATGTATCGGCAAACATTACAAAATACAAAATATTTCCTTCCGGTCACCCATTCATGCATTTCAACCGTGCAATAGGTTTGCATGCATTTTTAGTAGCCGCTCCCGTTGTTTTCAAGCTTCTTTTCAAATCGTCAACAACGTATGGTTCAGATGATAGTGTTTTAAGTGTGGACACAAAAAAACACTAATTGAATCCAAAGTCACTTCTCGGTGCAGAAGTATTTTTGTATGAATCACAACAGTGTTGATATTGTGCCAAACTTCCATTGTTTGTTTGTTTTTTTCTCCGAGCTGTAATGAAACACGAACTCTGATTTTTGGATGTATCATGAAATGAATAGAATGTGCTTCTATAACCAAATATGAGCAACGACTGTCATAAAATAGTCACTTATTTAAAGATTTGTTTATCGAACTCTTAACACCAGGTTCTGGACTGGACATAAATGATCTTCTGCTCTCTTTAGTCACATTTCATGAACTTTGGCATCGCTGTGAGTGAATCCATTTTCTCTTCAATGTATAACTTTTCAAACTGTTGCTATGGTTTCTTCTCCGTAATGAGGGGTGCTACGGAATTATTTCTCAATATAACTAGTGTTTTACTTTGTTTTATGTTATCTTTTTGGCAAAATGGACACCAAGCACAAAGAAATGCATGACGACGTGGGGAGAAGTCTTACATTAAATCGACTGCTTTTTTTACTTCTACACGTTACGTTTGTCTTGGATTACATTTGCATGCCTATTTTTGTGTTTTTGAAAGCTGCGTCCAGCTTCTAATGCAGATCAGATGGGACTGAATTTATTCTTTTTTTCTATGCTTTACTCTGTAGTCTCAACCGTTAATCCTTAGATTGTCACATTTCACTTTATTGTGTGGTTTTATGTAAACAGTTCTTTCTTTGGTGGGGGGGAAAGTGGCACATTTAATGCATGCAAGCTGTTTATTTTCCACATATTCAAAGCCACAATGCCTTGTCCAAGTTTACATTCCCTCCCGATGACCACCAGTAACCATTTTAATCCTTCTCTTGCCGTTGGTTTATAACTGCCGTGAACCTATAAATAATCATTTCTTAAGATTTCTCTTTACTTGTAATGTCTGCCTTTTTTTTATTTTTTGCTTTTTGACTGAATGGATTTAGTGCACTTTATCATTAAGATGAGGAAAACATCTTAAAGAACCACGAGTTAAAAAACTAACCATATACTTCATGTGCTGTCACTCAGGTGTTCTCGTCTGTGTCTTACTGTTTAATCCACTTTATAAACCAACATCACACGTTTAGAAACCAGTATAATTACTGTACTGTACGCTCACAGTCTTGACAAAAACAAAACACTCATTGTTGGATGATTTTGTTTTAACAGTTATTTGTGTGCCACAACAAAAAATGTGCACCTGATGTTAAGTGTGTTTTCGGGGGGGGGGGGGGAGTTGATCATAATCTGAATTAAGTAAAAAATAAATAAAACTACTTTTTTCTTGGGCATCCCATGTCTAATTTTAAATGACTGCACTTCTGTTCAACAGTTTACATTATGACATCAAAGTGGTTTTACTGTACCTTCTTATGAAAGTTAATTTTACACATTTCTATGATGCTGTCTACTGTTGTCGTGCATTTCAGAGAGGACAGTGGTATAAGATTCTCTGAAAACTCTAATCACATCAATGACAGGAAAAGTCCTTGTTGAGTTCATGTTTTATTTGCCGTTTTTTGATACAAGCCAACATTAAAATAACACGTTTGTGCAAATAGAATCATAAAATCCACAGCTTCATATGGTGTGTGCTGCCCTAAGAGGTAGTGATTGCACATCTCAGAACCCTAAATATGTCTGATAATGTTTATCTATTTATTTTCATCTGTATTTGCTGTTCATACACCAGACTGCTCTATCACCTTTGGTATCTACTGATATAATTGATAATTGGCGCCGGATTTTCCAATATAATGAACAAACATTCAGTGTATTACAATGCTGATTAAAAAGCATAATAAATCAATCTATTAAGTGTTAAAAAAAACTACTTATTAATAATTATAAAAACAATCAAATTCCTTAAGGGAGCGTGGTAGTGTCTGTTCACGCGTGCTTTACTGTATTTTTGGCCCTAAGTGTCAGCGTAATGTGCCATATTAACTGCTGCTGTTGTCGTAGAAACCGATCTTTGTGCTCCACGTGTAGTCGTTTAAATGTGAGTACAGGCTACAACAGTTGTTGCTGAGCGAAGTGGCATTGAAGACGCACTCTCTGTGTTTTAATGACAAGATTATTGACTGCCATTTTCTTGCGGGACCTCCAATTTCTGGTGATCCATAATCTTGATGTTCTTCTCAGAGTTTTCAATGTTCCTTAGCAAGGTCTCCAGCCTGCGCTTGATCTTCTTCTGGTCCTCCAGGGCACAGCCGATCACGATGGCCTGAAACTTTTGGTCAATGGGGACAGGCGGTGCCTCCGTCACGCAGGCTGCGTGCAGAGCCATCAGCTGCTGTCGGCTGCTCCTCATGTCGTCCAGTAGCTTTTTCACTATTTCATCGATGATCGACGTGGCCTTCTGCAGTGCCTCCTCCTGCTGGGAGTTTCTGGTTGTACCAATAGAGATCTCCACCGACAGTGTTCGGCCCATAATACGATTTGCAGTTAAATCTAACTCCTCTCTCTCCCCTGGAAGACACAAGGCAAGAAAAAAAAAACATTCAAACCTCCCCTTACAACAAGCGGAGTTTCTATGTTTCTGCCCCATTTCTCTCCCATCATCTTTGGACATACAACAAAGGTGTCTGTCCTGTTGCATGCTGGGATGCTGATAGATAAGAACTGCTGAAAAATATATTTGATTGTTAAGCTTTATCTGCAGGTTGTTCTATCTGCTTTTCACTTTATCCTCCATAATATAGATACAGTACATGTTAAGATAATAACAAATGGAATATCCACAAGGTCATGTCATGCAGCAAACTAAGTGTTATACTTTATTATATTGGAAGATATAGTAAGTATAATAAGAGGTTATGCACTAAACAAAATAGAGGTTTAACTGATACCCAACAGAAACGTAAATGAGGTCAGGATCAATGCATTGGATTGGACGAGATTACACCACACACTTAGTGTGGACATACTTACTTGATTTGAGAAAATTGGGATTTATATGATTGATAACATAACTTTAACTCCATTGTCAACCTAAAATACATATCAGTAAATGTAGGGTGGGAAAACTATGTATTTTTTTTACATCCAGTCTATTATCTGCAAATTCCAGGCTTGTTTTGGGGCGAGGTTCTTAAGGTCCACCACCCAACTATAATTCAGCTTTCAAAAAACATAACCTCACTGGATCACAATGTTTCTGCTGCTGGGATAAAAGTCCCATCCCTGAATATTATGTTATATTACACTAATCTCTCCTCTCCGTTTCTAAAAGCAGTGATATCATCACTGTTGAGTGGTTTATGTAGTTATGTTCCAATATGTCTTTGATGGAGTCATCTATCTGATCTTTCTATCTATCTATTTGAAGCTGTGCCGCTCTCACCGGCGCAGATGTTCCGCATCTCTTGGCTGTTCTGTAAGGACTGAATCATTTCCAGGATGCTCTCTCTTTCCTGCTCCATGGCTGAGGCTGTTTCACGTAAAGTCTCCACCCTGACAGAAAGAAAAAAGGACGTGAGACACAATGCAGTCACACAGGCGCCAACAACATCCACCCACTCTGCAGAGATAACGGTGCTGTCGTCGTAAGACGGTGAAGGGGAAAATCACAGTCAGCGCAACAAAAACTGTGACATTTAATATAGTTTTTCCAAATACAATACTTCATAATTACATCCGCTTATTGTTTCGTGATCATCACGTTAACCGTTTTAATGACGTGATCTACAATATAATGCATTGAGGCGCCGGCGATCGATATTCTCTCTCTATTAATACTGAAAAATAACGATTTACGCGCAAACTGTACCTCATTTCCAGCAGATCCAAACTTTCCAGCAGTCTTCCGGAGCGATCAGCCATGGACAGCGTCCTGCTGAACTTGCTGCTCGGGGGTTCGTTCATTTTCGCCTGTATTTTTGCCTGAGCCATGATGTTGAATTCTGATAATAAACGATTGTTATTGTTACTCTGAAATATGAAGTAGTCCGTGTGTGAGAGGGAGTCCTGCGTGTCCTGCGCGTGTGTGCTCGGCTCTCAGCTCAGTGTGTCTGATAGCAGCTGCAGACCCAGGAGAACATTTCCAAACATGGACAGTAACTTCCTCCTGTGTCCTCACAGAAGTTTCCCGATCAGTCCAGAGCAGATCACTGGCTCCCAGTCATGTAAGAATAACTCCGATTGTCGCAGTTAAGGCTGCAACTAACGATTATTTTAATTATCGATTCATCTCGATCAATTGAGTAATCGTTTGGTCCATACAATGTCAGAAATTTGTGTTGATCAGTGTTTTGCAAACCTGAAATGAGTTAATGTTTTGTCTACAAACCAACAGGATTCAGTTTGAATGATTTCTTTGTTATATGGAGCAAAGAAACCAGAAACATTCACATTTAAGGAGCTGAAAAATCAGAAAACTTGTTTAAATAATGAAAAAAAATAGTTGATTAATTTATTGTTGTTTCAGCCCCTAGTCGTGTTGTTTGTGAACTGAATGTTTATTTTGTTTAAGCAAACTTTGATAGTAACTTTGCAGTAACAGCATGGTATTTCATTAACATCTAGGTAACAGATTAGTAAAGAGAATTACTATAGGTTAAAACAACAAGAGCAATGCCTTCATACAGATATGTTTGAGAATCAAACCTGATCATTAAAAACAAAACCTTTATTTTCAATGTCTTACTGTTCCCATTACTGTATGTTCAACACAGGGTCTTGTCACCACCTTTGGTAGTTGTTGTTTAATAGTTATTGATCAGGACTGAAGAAGAAACTTCCTCTGTCTATTTCAATGTCATTTTACAACCCTATTACAATGTTATTACAATGTCTGACACAACATGCCTCTTTAAAAACTGCAGGCATTTCTCACCAGTGGGTGAAGCTGTAGTTAGTAGTCAGTATCTGACACATTCTACAACCGGGAGGCTTCAGTCTCAATTCACTTGTTACACGAGAGCAACAGCAACACCTCACTGCAGTGTGCTGTGAACACCATGTTTCCCATACATGTGTGTAGCACAGGAGGATAATGCCTCTCCGTTGCTGTTGACTTTAAATGATTCGGCTCTTCTGTCACGTAAAGCTCAGTATGGCAGCACTTGAGAAAAAGCCTGGTGCGTGCAACACACTGGAGTGTAATTCGAAACGCTGAGGTCACAAGTTCAGCCAAGGCATCTTGCAGTGTCATCAATGCCATCTATAGCACATGCTGACACACAGTGGTGTTGCGTCTTTTCAAAACAAGAGGACCATTAATTAACAGCTAAAAAAAATTAAGGAAAGGTCACAACCAACATTTATTCAATACTTTCTCAACACAAATACAGTGTGGAAAACATTTGAATATAATGTCAAAGAAGAATTTCTTTAGAACTGAGCCGTTAGAACTCCAAAAGACTTCTTTTAAGGGCTTCTTCCATCTCTGTGAATAAAAATTAACAGATTATAAAGGGTCTTTGTTTAAGAGAAAAATGCACCAAAGCAAGATGCCACACCGTAACAAAACTGAGAAACTCTGATGTCTTTTAAAATGCATATTGAAGCATGTGATTAGCATAACTAAGTGCGCTTAGATCCTGAATTAATACATTTGTGTTCTTTTTCACTTCACCTGCTGACTCTCTCACTTCTTCTTCGACCACAGACGGATCCTCCTTCATTTCCTCGTCAGAGTCACCTGTAGGAAATGACACAAGCATCCAATTAAAATCGGCATTCATTTTTAAAAACATTAAAATGTTTGACCCAATTAAGTCATTGTACAAGTGTACAGCAGTGTGTGTGTGTGTGAGGCATGTGCTGAATCTTAATGTTATAAATAGTTCAGTCAGTTACATATAGGCTCTGTCAAGCCATATCATCAGACCCGACTGAGGGAGCGCTTGTGTGTATATGAAAACAACGCATGGGCGGGAGGAGGCAAGAAGCGTAGTCAAAGTATTGAAATATTCACTTCTGAGACTTTCCATGGACATGTCTTTGTGTTGTCCATTTTGTTTTACTAGCACAATGTTTCTGCTGCCTCGGTCTGTCTTGACATAAAACGACTCACTTCCTGTATGCAGTGAGGGAATGTTGCGATGTGATAATACAAATGAGCACTGTGCAAACTCATTTGATAATGATTCCATTTAACATTTGTTTGTATTTAAAAGTTACACACTAGTTTTACTACACTGTATTTGTTCATTCAATGGATATGTGATACACAGTGGCTATGGACTACATTTGTGTCCCTGATGCTCAAAAACTCCACCTTTGTGTCCTCTTCACTCTCAATATTAACAGAACTAAATTCAAAACGTAGTAGATAATAAGATGTGAAATTAACCGAATTACCATTGTTTTCTGCGTTCATCTCCACAGTGTCAGGTGTGTCTGAAGTGGAAGCTTCTTTGACTTCTTTCTTGCAGGTCCAGGAGCTGACACAGGGCTCCAGCGTACAGTGACGGGAGTGATGGTGATCATGGAAGTTCGGCACACTCTCGAAAGTCTCTGGGCAAACGTTGCACTCTATTTCGAAGGTCTTGTCCAGGTTCAAGGCGTCGTGTTTTGTGTGGACGTGAGTCTTCATTTGCGCGTAGGACGGCGTGCATACACCACAAGGAGCGCACACATATTGACATTTTCTTTCGGCGGCCAGATTCTTCATGCACTGCGTGTATGTGGCTTTCCTGTCCTTGGTGCTCTTTTCTGAGCTCATGCACGGACATGTAGGCCGACTAGCTCTCTCAGCGGCTGCGGGCTGAACAACGACGACGTCGTCCACGCAGTAGTAGTCCTTGCTGTGCAGACTCTCGTAATGCTCCAAGAACTCGTTTTCAGATTCGTACTGCATGCTGTCACAGAGGCCGCAGAAGTGGGAGCTCTGTATCTGCCCGTCGTGCTCGTTCATACAGTGTCGACGTACAGTGGACTCTTTAAAGAACTTCTGAGGACAGTGTCCACAGATGAACCTCTGAAAGCTGTGACTGCTCAGGTCACTGCAGTGTTTTTGTACGGCTGCTTTGGAGTCAAAGACGTCCTCACACATCCGACACATCCAGGTCGGCTCTGCTTTCAAAGAAGATGGCTCTACCGTGTTCTGCTGGATGATGGACTTGGAGGATGAAGAAATGGAGACGTCATAGCTGGTGGAGGGCTTGGCTTCGATGACTGGGGCAGCGTCCTGGGACACCTCTTGTTCAGAGTAGTAGGTGTGTCCACTGTGGGCCTCTGACACATGTGACAGGATATCTTCATACCTGGGCATTTCCACTTTGCACTTGCGGCAGAAGTAGAGAAAGTTGGACAGATGGGCTCCCCCGTGCATGCGACTCATATGCAGACGGGTAATTGCAGATTCCATCATGTGTTTGCCACACACACCACAAAGATGGAAAATCTGGTTTGCAGCCAGGATATGGTGTCTGGCTGCAGCCTCCTCTGAGAATGACAGACCACACTCGCAGGACCATGCTGTCGCAGTGCTGCTGTTCACACTCGGATCAAGTCGCTGCCGTTTGCCTGTAAAGTTTTCACAATCACTTTTATTCCGTGTTCTTTTGGGAACAGGTGCTTCCCCGTGTGGCTCTTCAGCCCACCGTGTGACCTGACCTTTATCAAACCTGCAGTGTTGAAGAAGTGCTTTCTCCATTGTTTGGTTGATCTCGACGTCGTGCTGAGTGGATTCTTTGTGTCTCTCAATTTCGGCTTGGCTGAAGAACATTTTACGGCAGACGAGGCACTGCCCTTGTACTTGCAGCTGTTTCATCACCTGCACTATTGATTTGTCAGCCTTGACCACCGCACTGCCTTGTCTGCAATGCACACTGATAAAAAAAATAAATAGAGATGGTCAACATTACTTTGACACAACACACAAACAAAGCACAAACATGTAAAAACAGAGTGCATGTCTCAGTAAAACTTACTTGAAGTGTGCTTGAGCTGTCTGATGTGATATCAGCACTTTGTGACATAAAGAGCATCTGACATTGAACCCGACGTCCTTGCACAAAGCAACAAGACGGTTCTTAACATACTGTGGGACAGCAACTGGCTGCGGTCGTGCACTGGACTCTGAGTGTGAAAAGGTACAAGCGATCTTATTTATGTAGAACAGCCCAAGACTTTCATTAGTAATAAGAGAGTTGGATGTATGAGGTGAAGATAAAACAATTCAACAAACCGTTCATAGGGAGAGTCTCTGCGAAGTGGTTTCTCGCTGACATGTGCTGATGGCAGTCCTCTTGGCAGTTGAACAGGAAGTAGCAGGCAGGACAGGCAAAACCAACAATCACCTGATAGGTCTGATTGACACTGTGAGCATCAGCACTAGATGAGGATATCTGCAGTTCAAAAAAAGTTGAGTCTATACTTAATATGCCCATAAATAATTGAGTGACCTGTACAAATTTAACATTCACAAAGCAGGGATTTGTGTGTATAAACCTTAGACTCCAGGTGTTTCTTCCACGCTTCTTTGGTCGGAAAATGCCGACCACAGGCGACACAGGCAAACAATTCAGGTGGACTTCCCTTCAGATGGATAGTAGGATCACAGGGAGAATGATCAAACCTACGCACAAGACATTGCATGTCAAAATATGCCAAGAAAAAAAATGGTTTACATAATGTACCTTAAGTAAGATAACGAGATTACCTTTTCAAGTGCCCGGCAAGGAGGGATGTGTGTTCAAAAACACGGCCACAGTTAGTCACCGGACAAACGTGTCGAGTGGAACCGATTCTGGGGAGAAAGGCAGGTGTGTTTCTTCTTCTTCCAGAACCTGGACCAACTGTGCCAGATATGAGATCAAAGTAAAGTTACAGTTTTTTAAAGTAATAAGCTTCAAGAAGAAAAACAATGTCAGTGATAGTGATCCCGATTACCTGGCATGTTTAACCACATGTCTACACAGCGCTTTGCCTCCAGACCAACTGCATTTGCAGAATTAAAAGCCAACTCTTGCTGCCCATGAGCTTTTTGTAGCATTTGTTTCTCCTGAAAAAAGGACATAAAGAGAATTTTTTTTTTTTTTGTTACACATGCCTCATAGAAGTGATATGAATTGTCAGAAAGTATCATGTATCAAATACACAGCTATTTTTAAACTTGTTTGTTCTCCATTATGCCCACCGGGTGGCACTGTTGATACTACACCTAACTTCTGTTGACCCCAAATACCAAAGACAGAACCCTCAGCAATTCCTACTGACATTTTTAAGTTAAAATTGGAGCAATTAATAAATAAATATTAATCATATTACATTATTAAATAAAACAAATAATTATGAAAGTGATCACATAATTCTTATTTTAGAAAAATCCTGCAGGGATAGAGTAGGCATATTTTTTTCTTTCTCGTTTTAGATATGTACTGAATTACAGGTACATTTTTGGATGGATGTTATTTTTCAAAAGGGGTCTGGACAATGCATTCAAATTACATTGATATATTATTGAACATTTGTTGTGTTGATTATGAAAAAAATTATATCACAACACATATTGTTATTGAATTACTGTCCAGTTAAGAGTAAGAAATAAGTCATTGTACTTTCAAATGGTAATACAGTGCAATGATGAGACACAGATTTCCCCTGAAAGCAAATGACTAAGCAACAAATGATATCAGTTTACCTTGAAAGCTCTACATTTATCTGCTCGTTCCTTTTTCTCTCGCTCCACCCGATTCGCTAGTCTGTCCAGTGTGGATGTAACACGTGCTTTCTGGCGGCTTATTTCATCTTCACACTGTGATACAAAAAGACGGAACAGTACTTTCAGAAATCTCTAGTCTGGACATTTAATATCCAATCAGAAAAGTAGTGCTCTATGTATCTACTCACCCCTCCTGCAAATGAAGAACATCCCTCATCCTCACTATCACTCAGCAGATCAATACATTCCAATACTGGCTTTGAAGGGACCTCCTGAAGCAAGTACAAGACACCATGCCATTTACTGTTATGAAACACACACGAGGTGACACAGAAGTGACTTCTGTCTGAATCGCTGCTACAGTCATAAAAATACATGTGTGGAGCTTATTTTATTAAGCAAGTCAAATGTGATCGGGATAATTCAAGATTAGGCTGCGACAATTAACTGATCATCGACCAATTGTGCACGTGATTACCAGTGTAAATCTGTAATTTAACACAACTAGTTGATTAAATACTGATAACTAAATGGAACAATTAGGAATGTATGCAAGTTAACATCATTTAACCACTTGTTTGACATGCACCACTTACTGACACAAACTCCACTTCTTCTTTTTCTTCCACCTCATCTTCGTCTGTTTGAGCTGGAGAAGACATTGATCTGTGGGGATAAAAAAAAAAAAGTAATGAACGTTCTAAAAGCCCTGACATAAAAAGTGTGCAGTACAAATAAAACAAACAGGCAAAAACTACTTCAACAATAATGTTCAAGTCAAACTGTGATTTTGGCATCAGGCAGTCAAAAATATGTAAATCTTCTCCTCAGTTCAATCAAAGTAAATAAATATCAGATCAGACATGGGGGCTGTTTAAGAAATTCAACCAAACACTGAGAACAGCATCCTAGGCTCAGCTAGCTACCTAAGTACACAGCCCACACATGGTGATGTAAGTGTGCTTAAATGACAAATAGCAGCGAGGAAAAATCACGACGTACTCCAATGCAATGCAAGTCAGTTCAAGAGAATTTTTTTTATAATCCAATATGAGGGGAGAAGATCCCTTCCTCCCCTTTCCCCTTGAAATTGCAATACACTCCTCCTCCTCCTGTGGCAGCACTGAGCGCCGGGCCGCTGAGCAGCAACACTAATGGACACGCGAGAAAGATGTTAACGCGGCAGAAAATGGGTTCATGTGGTTCATGGACGAGTTGAGATAAGTTTTTTAACACTGAATGTCATCATGTGTAATTCCACAAAGGTAACAACTTGTACTTTTGGTATTTTAAAGTCGTTTTGCATTAAAACGAGAAACATTCCAGTCTGTTGCTTACTGATTCCACCTGCCACCTGAAAGGTTTGGATTATTACAATCTGCGTGCATTGTTACTTATTACATATTATATTCAGCAACTTAACCAGTAGCGATATGTTAATATTTAACATTCAGCAACCCATGTTCCAAACGTTCAGGCTATGCTAACATTAGCTCTCGGACGTGGACAGTTGTGACGGCTTCATTCCACTTAACTGCTGTTGTGTGTGCACGTTATAGTTTCACGTAGCATTAAAGTTAAGCTTAGACGTTTGAAATCGAGCTGAATGAAGCTGGGTATAATATTACCTGCTAGTTTTTCCACTGACGAGGGTGGCCGCTAGCAACCAACGTCCAAAATCAAAATAAACTCAGCTACAGCCTGGTCTGACGACGTCACTTAAGGTTTGTAGCGCTCGTTTTCTACGCGGAATCGTCCGGGGGGGACGGCGTTATTGGTTAGTTTTATGGCTTGTCAAACAAACTGCACTCAGTTGTTCAACCATAGTTGACCATAGTAAATGTGTCACTAGTTTGGACTCTGTACTATGGTCTCCCACTTACAAGCACATGTTTCTGGCCCATGCTTTTATGGGACCCCGAGTACAATTTGATTTGATTCTCCCTAACACAATACTTGGATATTGTCAAAGAGTACGTTTCTATGCGGATTTGTGGTTTACTCATAATGATCCTGAATGAAAAAAAAAAAAAAAATTAAAATACATTTTGAAATATTGCATTTTTCATTTGAGAAAGTTGGGAAACAATAGCATATTAATAAAAGCTAAATGCATTTCAGTGCAATGCAAACAGATTCAGCAAAAACATCCATCTAGCTTCAACATTTCAATCATACCCTGGTCCCAGACTCCTAGACTGGTCAGAAAGCTGTTAAATCCCAGGTTTGAATGTGGGTTTTTTTTCACCAGGAGAAGCATTCACTCCTCAAGCGTCCTCTTCTTTTGATGTTTTAAGGCGGTTAGCAAACAGCGATGTGGTACATTACCGCCACCATCTGGTATGGGGTGTGAATCACAATGTTAGCAATTCTACTATTGCTTATAATAATAAAAAAAATACTTCAATTTAAACTTTGAGTGTAATTTCTCTTTCTCTTTGATATTGTTGACACTGAGTTAAAACAACTGTTTCCTCCTGACTACAGTGATCACATCTGCCTGTATTATGTTTATTGTCACATATGATTGCAATTCACATGAGTTTTCATTGGCTTTTTCTTCTAATTGGGTTCCGACAGGCTCTATGCAAGATAGCATGATGCTGCCCTTTTCAGGCAGTGGGTAACTATTAGTCTATTCTCACAGACAGTCCAATTGTCCAAGATCTAAAAGGTGTTTGAACAACTGTTGCCTTTCACTTTTATATCCGTGAAACTACAGTGTAGTAACATCATCTCTTTGCCCAGATTTGATCGTCCATCACTTGTTTGCAAAGTTTTGCAGAGAGAAATGATGCCTGTCTTAGATGCTCTAGTTTTTTGTTACAGATACTGAAACATTCTGTTTTCCCCAATGGGACTGGTCTCAGCTCTCTAGGCGTCTGTGGGAACAAGACCTGGGTAAGACCTGAGCTTTGGAGCGATCGTTACTTTTGAAAACTTGCGATATTATCAACTCTTTCCTCCATCGGATCATGTAAACAACGGATTTAATGAGACCAAAGTAAAAGATGCAATATAGAAATAACCATAACATTATTTGTTTCTGGCACATCCATGATGTTACAATTCCTACACAGAACGTGTGGCATATATTTCCTTTTTGTAGCTTCACTCAGATTACAAATCCAGGGAATACCTGCTATTTTTAGTGTGAGTGGCAAAAAATGGCATGAAATGGTGTTTGCACTGGCAACTACAACATTACTCTGACTTGTGGAAATAGCAAATAGATGGGTAGCAGCAACAAAATGCTTTTTTCATCACAAACTTTTTAAATTTCCTACTTATTTTTGTCATCAAATGTCACATTCCCCAAAATGAGATGCTTCACTATTTAACATGTCATGCACCAGTGAAATGCAATAAATATTTGTCATAATATAATGATGATTGTTGTTGTCATAAATCAGTAAGTGGTTCTTTATGAGGGTCATTTAGACTTTTGTAAACCATTCTTATTATTATTATCATTTTACAGCAGTGCTTTGTGCGTAACTGCCTCTGCCCGACTCTGCAGCACATTACTGCGATGCCCTGGTGAATGTGCTGACTCTTCCTGTCCCCGTTAGGAGAAAAAAAAATCCACCATCAAGATAAATAAATAAATAAATACAAACTTGCGTCCCTGCTGAGTCATGCATTGAGCCTCGCAACAATGATATCAGTAGTCTGCGCTGTCTTATTCTGACTCTTGACGCGGTTTGCAGTGCATTGCTTGATGAATGTGAGAGCTGGAGTGTGTATAATAGTCATAATAGAGGTTTGGATGGTGCTTCAGAGTAGGGACTGTGCTGTAGTGTAGTGTAGTGTAGTGTTGAAGTGGCAGCAGAGAGGAGACAGCTGCTGTCTGAGGCTGCGGCTCATCCTGTCCTACATCTCGCCTTAGGATGATCGCTGCGGCGTTTTTGGTGCTGCTCAGGCCCTACAGTATTCAATGTGCGCTGCTTTTACTGCTGCTTTTGCTCGGGACCATTGCAACAATTTTGTTTTTCTGCTGCTGGCACCGCAGGCTGCGTAATGGAAAGCATCCAATGAAATCCGTGCTCTCCGGACGCTCCAGGAGCCGCAGTGAGTATCAGGCCAAATCTGTACCGCATGTATATATATCTATCTATCTCCAACCTGCCTGCACCTCACCATGTCATCTCTGAACATGAACGCATCATGCACTGTTTGTGTTTATCTTCTGTCAAGTGTCATAGTCAGCATCTCCTATGGCACCCGCAGTACATCAAACACCACTGTAAATGTATAGAACGGCATTTAAACCTCATTTAAAACATGTTTAAAGTATTCAATCTATTGAATTATATCTGACGCGTTGCTGTTGATCGCGTCACTTCACTCTTTCATCTGTTTTCTGCCCTGTATAGTTGGCCTGCGAACGCACCATTTTCGATCAGAGGTACGTATAGGATAAACTTTTTTACATAATGGACTGGAGTCATTGACATTTACTCCCTGGAGGAACGATTGTGTTTTAAAATGTAAATGAAATGATATGTGTGTATATATGTATATATATCTCTCGAGGCACCATATTATGTGCGCAGTCAGTGCGCATGTGTTATCAATAAATAGGTGAGTTTGCAGTTTCATACGCTCGAATGTGAGTCCAGACTCTGGAACGTTCTTAGAAACAAACGCAACAAGGCTTGGAAGTGGATGAAATCAGAGTGAGCCGGTAGAAAGCGGCTGAAATTTGTGATTCATCATGTCTCATGTTTTCTTCCACAAATGCGTCAAGGAGAGACTCGGTCTATGTCGGCTTCCGTTTTGCTGTTTTCAAAATAAAATTGGTGTTTTAAAGCCTGCAAAACTTGTTTCCTCTATTCATTTGCGAAATGTTCTATGTAAGAAAAGAGATACAAACTGGAACCAATTATGAATAAAGTGAAACAAGAGTGTAAGTGAAATACACTAATCAGCCATCACTCCATGGTTAGTCAGTGTATATTAAATTACCACAGCAAATATGTCCTCCTAAAATAAAAATAAAACAGTTTATGTAGGTATTTAAATTTCCTGGTACATGTCATGATAGTAGCTTATTCTAATCTCTTTAATATAAGGAGCATTTCAAGTTGAATTGTATTTATTTTTAATACACACATGCTTTTGAATTTCTTCCTTTTTTGATTCTCAGTGGTTCTAAAGTTCTAAAAGATGAGGGTCCAAGGTGAAGTTATTGAACCACAGGACACAGAATCCTGACCGGATCAGTGCTGTGTAGCTGGTGTTCAGTATCATGTTCAAGGACACAACAGCAGAACAGTCAACTCGATTATCATCTCCATTCATATTAAAACTAACAATAAATGGCTCTAAAATAAAAAGAAATACTCATTAGAAGGCGGTGATTGTTAGAAAAGTCACAGTATTACATTGAAATGTTTCCCTTTTTCCTTCCTGTGTGTTGATGAGAGTTGCTGTGTCATCTTCCTCCCAACACTCTTGAATCTAGGTCACATAACAGTGCTTCTGCCGCAAAGCCCCGAAAATCTCGGCATTATCATATTAGGATGAAAGCTGACATTTAAATGTGCTGCCTGCTTGATGTTTTCATTCATATTTCCCAGGGTTTCAGGCACAGCCCACGACACGCAAGAAGGAGCATACATGCTCGGGTGACGGAGGACAAACACAAACTGGTCGAGCTTCCTGAAAGTGAACCAGATACACCCTCCAATCTAAGGAAACGCAAAGTGAAGAAGAGAGTCCTGCCAGAATTTTACCAGTCTGTACAAGTCACGCCCACACGCAAACCCGTAGGTACCCTCTCTAACTGCTACCATGATTAATGCGGATGATTAAGTGATGCTATATTTTGCTTGCTCCCCTCTACAGGGAAACCACTGTGCCTTTGAAGCTGGTAAGGATTCAATAAGTTATGTGCTCAAGGACACAGGGCCAGAGGCTAAACCCTGTGCTGTTGATGGATTATACAGTGAGGGCTATTACATGAGAACTTACAGTGTCGGTACTTTTTTTTATCCATTTCATATCCATTTTACCCAAATTTGAGCCGACTCTCAGAAATTAATCAAGCATAACATTCAACCACTAAAACGAATTTTTCTGTTCAGAAATGCAAGATCGTAATCAATAAATAATAATGTGCTTTACTATTTTTTTCAGTTTTTTGTAAAACAGTACATTTTGAACAATAATAATTATATTTTCAGGTAAAGAGCTTCTACATACTGGTGTATTAACCATTACAGAAACATAAAGTATGATTTTGATAATCACCAATGCTGTTCATTTAGGGCTGTGGCATATTATACAAATGAATGATGGCTGAGTACCATTTAACTTGCTCAGTTTCAGGGTGCACACTGGTTCACTGCACTTACCTGCATGAACTGAACAGAGCCGCCGATAATGTCTGCTGTGCTTTTCTCGCCCCCATGTCTGATTATTTCACTTTGCTTGTTGTTGTCAGTTGAAATGCTGTATACCCGTCTTCTCCAGTCAATTTGGCATGTTGATAAATTCACGAGCTTTAGGCCCGAGCTCACATCCTTTAATGTGTCTATCAGGTTCAGATATAGTGTAAAGGGACTGGACTGGAAAGGAAATATTTACATTAGGTGGTGTGAGTTACAGGGCGTAACCACATCCAGGCTTTCATTGTGGCTCTAATCTGCAAATATTATGAGTACTTAGTGATAGTTTTTGCCCATATTGCAAACATCTCCGGATGTGACTGTTGTGCGGGACTGAAAATGAGGACAAGACTTCTGTCTTCAAAGTAACCTGAACTTGTTGCACCGTCATGTCTCAGGGTCGCTGTGTTTCAGTGTTGCAATACTGCTGATAACACTGATGTGTTCAATGTAAATATAAATGTAATTTCTAGATGATGGAGGTTTCCTACTAATGTGTCATCATAGTTTCTAATTTTTGTCAACAAAAACTAAATTATTCTAGTTTTGTTACTTATGTTTAAGTCTGTGTCTCTCAATCGTGGTCCTGGGGACCCACTGGGGAGCAGGGAAACATCTAAAACATGCATGGCAAGATATAATGTTGATTGGTCATTGACTTGTGAAAGGTAGAACGGTGCCTCTTTCACTCCCACTGTGGACTTGAACCTCTGTCCTTGCACTATACAACTTTGGTAAGTGAGCAGAAACACTTTGCCACTATCACACCCAGGACGTTCAAGTGTATTGCTGAACTGAGGGGATTTTAATTGATAAAAATATGCAATTTCATTGTTCACTACAGCAGGAGTAGATAAAAGAAATGTTTTGATTGACGCTTTCGCTCATAGACCTCCTTCAAGATATAAACAGGCAGAAAAGGATGCTGTGGTACACAGCTTAAAAGCACCTCACCATCAGTTGACATCGTCAGTATAGTGGACGGCAAAATATAGGCACAGTGTCGGTCATCAGAACCATAGTGTTTCTATAAATCCTTAATGTGGTTGTGAACAAAAGTCATATCTGTGTTTGATAATATTGCGATTGCATCACCACAAAAGGTTTTCACTACTAGTGACTGGTTACGACAAGAGGAAGAGAAATGTTGAGTTTCATGGAATCATGAGTGGCATGAGTTGTTGTTTTACTTTGTAATAAGACAGTGGAAGTGAGTGCAAGTCTGGATCAGCGTGCTTCAAAATCAATTAGTTTACTGCTGTTTTCAAATGTCACTGACAAATATAGTCAAATAAGAAGTGATGATGTTTCTTTTGTTGATTTTTAACAGCAACAGCCCCAAGAGCAAAGGAATGCTGTGCAATAACAAAGAATAGGGCCTGTAATGGAGAGGATAATCACATGTATTAAGTGGATAGGGAGGGCCTCCAGTCTTTCAGTTCTAATCCCTGTACGGTTTGGTTCTTAGTCGTCTGAGAAAGAAAGAAAAGAAAACATTTTCGCTCGGCATATTCCTTTAAAACAACTGTTAACATTTCCCAAATTAATTGAGAGTTGTGCAAGAAATCATGAAAAAGCAGACACCTGATTAAAAATCATTACGAAATGTGATGTAATGAAGAAAAGGCTGCTAACTGTGACTGAGAGCTGCTTTTATCAGCTCATGCAGATTCACTCTGACCTCTGTGCTAAATCTGAAATAGAATCCAACTGCTATTTAAAACCTTAACATTTATTTTTCTTTCACTCTGTGTGAAGTTTGTCTGACATTCCTCGCATCCAAATGTGTCTTTTTAATATCGCCAAGACAGGATTGTTGCAATCTATAGGCCACATTTCCCCATTTTGAAATACTGTTTTTATAATTAAGCAAATAAAGTGTCAGCAGAGAGGTATTTCAAACCCCACCCTTTTGCTTTTCCGTCAGGTTGTGTTTGCCTGGATTAGCCCCGTTGCTCAATCTCAGGTGTGCCGTGGTGCAGCAGGAAACTGTCGTTCATTTTTGTTTGTTCTATGAGCAACAGTTATTTTTGCATTTCCACCCAAGATTAAAAAACCTCTACATGTATTTACAAAATAAGATATTACTGGACAGTATGAGCAGGCTTGGAGCCATAAGGGGAAATTCTTATTGGCCATTGATCAAGTCGGGCCACGTGTCATTCCAATCTAATTAATCCAGCCTATAATTTCACTGATCCAACCAATATTTGTGCCAAATACAGGCACAGAGGAGGAGGTCATTGAATCATGGTGTCACCAATAGGGAATCATTCTACTCCCTCCGGTGACAAAATTACCAACTTTAAATCCCATTAAATACCCATTTAAATCATTAAGCATTTAAATAATCACAATCCATTTGTTTTGCAATTCATTTTTTAAATAAATGTATCATGTTTTTACATGTATCACTCTTTCTTTGGATTACATGTTATACCCTATGTTAAAAGGAGATGCATTTAAGTGAGGGCGACAAAGAAATGGCTCCCAGTAAGCTTCACTTGATATATAACAATGTCACAAATGTTCTGTAAAGGTTTAGTTTTCTCTAAACCGGAACATCATGTTCTATTGAAGAAGAGCTGAAAGTCGCGATTGAGACCAGACTTCCGTTTAAATGGAATTCCTTTTACTCCCCTAATTATTATTCATCTGTCTATAGGTGAAGGCAAAGTCACGCATAGAATATCAGAGGTGGGGGACTTGAGTCACGTGACTCGAGTCAAGGGCTAAAGATGTGCTTGACAAACATTGGTAAAAGACTTGACTTAGATTTGACACTCATGTAGAATGACTCGAAATGACTTGACTTGTGCAATATTTACATCTTCTCAAATATGTAGGGGTTAATGTGACAATTAGTTTTTGAAATGTGGGAAACACTGGGTGTCTTGCGTACAAACCTGGCAACCGAGCGACACCAACACCACTACGTGAAATTCCATTCCAACACTTCAAATCCCTCAAAGGAAGGTAAGACAGGAAGTCAGTTTGCTGACGTTTTAACAAATTAACGCTAGTTCACCTGCTGTGCCAATCTCAGCTCACATAGGGCGTTAGGCGGGTCACACCCTGGACAGTTTGCCAGACAAACTTTACTGTCACATTCACACCTATGGTCAATTTAGAGTGTCCAAGTTACCTAATCCCCATGTTGCATGTTTTAGGACGCAAACTCCATGCAGAAAGGTCCTTGTTCCGACCATGTTGTGAACCCAGGTCTTATTTTGTTTTTTAAAATGAAAATACCGTTCCCTGATATTGTGAATCGTATCGCAATCGCAATTCCGGTCAAAAATAATCGCAATTAGATATTTATTAAAAAATTGTTCAGCCCCATTGGCCACCTCTGGAACAAGAATACCTTGGTTCCGCCAGTGGCAGCATCACCTTTTGTGCAGGATGGCGCTACACCGCCGTCACTGTTTTGTTGGCTGTGGGGAGCGTGACGCGCAGACACATGCAGGCTGCTCTCCCATCACAGTGGAGAGCTGCCTCGCCCACACACACACACACACACAGAGAGAGAGAGACAGACGGAGCGCACCATCTCTGCTCAGCCCTCTGGAGATCTGACATCACCTCACATCCTTAATGCTCCGATAAAGGACGAAGTCGTGGTCGGACGGAGCATCACTCAAAGGGCGTGGCGCTGTGGAAAATTGACACACGGAATGTGTCACTGATCCGTGGAATCTTATAACGCTTACAAATAGGATTGTTTTTCTTCTTCCTCCTCTCATCCAGCTGCATGACAGCTCCCCATGTATACAGTGGTAAGTCTTACTGTTGACCTGGCGGGGGAGCCATTCACTATTGATTTCCACATTTCCTTTATATGACTCAAATGTGTTATTGTTGTGTGATTGTGAGCTCGCGGCTCATGTCACGGAGCGTCAACACCTCGCCCGTTTCCATTTTTACACTTTGACGTGCGATGGTGAGGAATAAAATGATGCTTTTTCTCTTATGTTTTTTCCCTTATTTAGTGGCTGAGGGTGAAATCACGACAAGTGGCATTGTTCTTTCTCCATAAACAAGCGCCTTCTTTTGTCTCACAGCAGAGCTCCAGCTCGGGGAATCCTTCCCTGCACTGCTCCATGTCTTCATCGGCGGATTTCTCAGACGACGATGACTACAGCATCAAATCCGGCTCGGCATCACCGGCTCCCGGGGACACTTTACCATGGAACCTGCCCAGACACGAGCGATCCAAGAGGAAGATCCAGGGAGGATCTGTGCTCGACCCGGCGGAGAGGGCAGTGCTCCGGATCGCAGGTGAGTCTGTTAGACATAATTAGACAAATATGGAAATAAGCCGGTGCATTATGTGTGACAGCTTCACCTGACATCCTCAGATTAATCGGAATGTGTAATGGTGTGGATTGTGATGTAATGGTTGTATTTTATTTATGATATTATTTAAAGTTGAACAAAAGAATATGGGATATATAGTGATATTTTATTTAAACCAGCTTCAAAGAGCTTAAATGGCGATTTTCAAGGCAACATTTTTATTTTATTCTCATATGAACACCAAACTTGGATCAGGTTACCATAGCAACCATTCTCAAACTTTTGTGTCCTCTTTAGACTATTTTGACCCCACCTTAGTGATGTACAGTGCATATAAATCATACACACACAGGGAAAATTAGAAGCATATGACCCATGTTTAATCTAAATGCTGCAGACCAGAGCTATAGGAGAATTTATTGCTGTGCTCATGCTACATCATCTTCCTCCCACTTCCATAACAAATCCCTATATTTTACTCCCCCACCCTACTTGACATTTAAAAAGGAAATATAAATAAAAGTACCATTTACAGCTGTTATTACTCATAATGGTATTATATATTATATTATATAACTACACTTGTGTGTTTCCTTTCAAACTCGTATCACACTCATAAAGATGTGCAGCCTAACCAATAACATTGAATCACAGACTATATATTCCTTGCATACTATTTATATCATTAACTGGTAGAAAAAAAAAAATTCAATCAAATATACCTAAGGTTCTTGGATACAGAATCACTTAAAAAAATACTATTAAACTGCATACTACTACATACAACTACATAGTATATGGTATATTACCACATATTAACCATTAATATTTGTTCTAAATATTTGCGTAAACTTCATTACAAACCTAAGTAAACAATTGAATTAGATTTTTAATTACCTCAAGGCTCACCCGCAGTACCCTTATGGTCCACTATGGGGCTGTGCCCCACATTTTGGGAATCATTCATTCAGAAACTATTGCATTTGTGTGTTTTATAATCATACTGCACTACTTAATATTGTATATCACTGTTATAAATCAACAGATAGGCTATTGTGGGCAATGTTTTCAATGAAATATTCCTCTGTGCATCTGTTAGCCTGTGGCCAAGTGGAAAGGGAACTTGGCTTGTAACCGGAAGGTCGTCGGTTCAAGTCCCCACCAGGCCGAAAGGGCTGGGGTACCCCTGAGCAAGGTACCCAACCCCCATTGCTCCCCGGGCGCTACTCAGTGTGGCAGCCCACTGCTCCTAATTCTAGGGTGGGTCAAAATGCAGAGAATAATTTCCCTTAATAAAGTATCTAAAATAAAAACCAAAACACATGATGGGGACATTTACTCAAATGCAAGTGGTGTGAAACTGAAAACATGTTCAAATCTGGCAGAAACTCTTGACAGGGAAGCAGCATATATTTATTTACACACTGTAAAAAGTCAACCTTTCCTTACTGATACTGGTACTGATCCCCCTGCAGGCACAAAGAGGTTGAAACACTGAGATTCATGTTTTTGTGATAAGCAATGGTGTTAATTTCGCTCCTTCCCTGTAGATGCCACTGATGATAAGACAGTAAAACTAAACCAATATTACTGTAAGTAATGATTTAAAAAACAAACCACTCACAATATGTTGATAATGGTGGTTTTTTTCATAACTCATAATTGTGACTTGTTGTGTGTGGACCTGAAAATACAGACTAACTTACTAGCAGTCCTAGTGATTTATTTGACGTGCCACAAGGAGGAGCCTGCATCTTTCCAGCCACTCCAAGACATCATTGTTAATCATCTTCTTTTTAAGAATAACATTTATCAACTTTACAACATGTAACAATTCTTCAGTATCATTTGTGACATTTTTCTTTTTTAATATTACACAATTTAGTGTCAGTTATGTCATTACAGCATTCTACTTTTTTGGTAATGTAATTTTTTTTTTTGTTAACTCAAGTAATGCTTTTTGTAACTTTACTGTGATGTTAGTAACCATTTTTTTCAATATTAAAACGCATTGTAGCATGCTTTACTAACATTTTTATCACTTTTTCGTAACATCAGTGTCACATTAGTGACACTGCACCTGTATTTGTGCATTTTCTTTACGATTATGGACAATACGACCCCACCCATTATTTTTTTCGAATCTATAAAAGCAATAATAAAGCTTTTATTTACAAGTAGTACACTCATATTGTGAACTACATTTATGTTGGTCAGGATAACGTCCCATAGCTACTCCCAAGAACCATGTTGGGTTCAGGGACTTGTTCTGAGAGACATTTTTTGCAGCGCGGCGTCTCCGACTGTTTCTCCCCTATCAATGTAGTGAACGCCAGACAGGAAGCGTCGCCTATTGGACAGAGCGCAGGCAAGGGAGGGATGTAGGGCGTTTCCTTTTGTACAACAACAGCGCCCATCACTCACACACACACACTGACACACTGGCACACATGCACACGCGCACACGCTGTGTCCCTGTCCGCCGCTGCTGGTGACTGACTGTCCAGTCTGTGGAGCCCGGGTTATGGCTCAGTACCCACCGCCGCAGGCTTATGTGCTCTCGGACGAACAGGAATACCTCCAAGCGTACGAAGACGTTTTGGAAAAATATAAAGGTAGGGTCAGTGCTGACTGTGGTGTGTGTGTGGGCTTTGGGACGATGAAGAAATGGTGTGTTTGCTGTTTGACAGCTCGGTGTGTGTCAGCCCGGAACCCCCTCCTCTCTGTGTGTCTGGTTTTTATTCCTGCTCTGGAAAAGTAGGAATATTTTCTGCATGTCATCACGTTCAGGCTGAATAGTAAGGGCCAGCCAAGGAAAAAAAAAAAGGCTTTATTTTTTTTATGACAGCTAATTAATATATTAGACCCATGGTTCTCAAACTGTGGTACGTGTACCACCAGCGGTACGTGCGCTTCCTCTGGTGGAAAATCAGAAATACTGTTCTCATGTATTTACCAGGGTATGTGATCGGAGTGGAGCGGAGGATTTTCGAGTGTGTAGAAAATTTAAAAAAATAAATTAATAAATTAGACTCACCTTATTTCTTACTCAATCTTAATTTGAACTTCACTATATGAGTGTGTGAAGTATATGTGAGGAAGAGGAGGATGATGATGAGAGAGCAAATTATCTTCTTGGGAATTAATCTGCCTCCTGTGAAAAGTCCGAAGCTAACTTAACTCGACCTTTTTACACCACTTTATTTTAACGTTGCCGATAATGTTTAATATTTTCTCAGGTGGTATTTGGTATAAAGCGTTTGAGAATCACTGTATTATTACTTAATTAGCTGTTGCATTAAAAACAATTGGCTTTGAATATGTCATTTAATTTGTTCATTATATAATTTCAATTAAAAAATCAGGCGTGTTGTTTAAGGAAGTTGCACTTTTGTAATGTAAATTATGTATTTGTCCATAGCAGGGTTGTCAAACTCAAATTACCTGGGGGGCCAATGGACGTCTATAGAAAAGAAAAAGTTAGTGGGTGGACAATATGATCTTAAAATTAGAAGAAAATATTCCATTATGATATGCATTAAAGATATTCATGATGACATTTCACATCATTTCAAAGTAAACGTGCTCATTTTAAATGTGGAAAGAAACATGTATGATGCAAAATAAATCAACAGCAGTATAATAATCAAAGAAATAAATCTAAAATTAAGTAAGTAATAACATGGACAACTGTAACTAAACCAGTTGAATGTAATGCACTTATTTTGCGAAAATTATACCCAGATGTCTCATTATAACCATTATAAAATTAAAGGTAGTAAATATATTAAGTGTTATATTCTGTCCATATTGTATCACCTCGCTGGCAGCTGTGCCTCGGTCACATGGGCTGTGTTTAAAGGAAGAGGTTGTTTTTATTATGACATGATATCAAGTGGTGGGCCGCCAGTTGGACACCTGGTCTAAAGTGTTTGTTTGGATGATAAGATAATTTATGATCAAATAAGATAAACTTCACTGTTGCCAAAGGGAATTTGTCTTGTGCAAGTAAAGTATCTGTTAAAATCTAAATTTCACAAAGTAACGGTACAACACTCAAGTACATCTGCATAAACAGCGCTAACAACACAAACTGCCCGTCCTTAAGTCGTCATGTAATGTATAAATTGGCAGATCATTTAAGCGTCTACATGTAAAAATGTATAACATTTTGAAACATCACAGATATTTGATGTTTCAAAGCAGGTAACATATCTGCATTATATCTGTAGCTCATGTCATTTCATGTAGCTACATCCCCCTAATTAGAGTAAATCCATCACACATAAGACATCTCTGTTACTCAGGGTTATTCAGTGTGACAGTTCGAGCTCATGCACATGCACACTGAGGCCAGGCCTGAGGAAATCCAGAGGAGCTGGATTCAATCTGACAGCAGTGGTTTTAAACTCTTCCTTTTCGCTCAAACAAACGACGTAAAGCAGCAGAACATTAAATAATACACAGTATGCTGTGGATGACTGTGTTGAATGCTTGTCATGAGTGTGTTCTCTCAGCTGTTGCAGCATTATAGCCAGGAGGGCCAGTCAGCTGTGGCAGGGGGCTTATTAAACACCATGACTGCACTCTTTAACGGGATCATATGATGAAGCATCAGTAAGAATCTGTAGCTGTTTGTTTTTAGGCAGATGAGCTGTGACACACAACAAGCTCACTTATCTTTTTCCTTCTGTAAAGGAAGTACAGAAGGAAAATACCAACTGTGCTGTGATTAGTTTTCACATAATATATTGATTTTGGGGAGATACTTGACTCCCTGCTAGCTGCAGCTTGAACAATGAACATAACAAAGAAGGGTAAGATGTACTTTTGTTTTTGTTTTCTTCATGTCTTTCTATGCAATCTCATGTTTGCTTTCTGTCTCAATTCAACTGGTTGATATCGCTGACTGTTTCTTTGGTAAAAAGTGACGGTACTGCAGGGAATGTTGAGCTATTTGAGCAGTCCTGGTAGAGATCAACCTTGGCTAATCATTACTTGTAGCAAACTCACCTGCAACTCTGATCACACCTCGCTGTCCTCATGCAAGAGGACAAAAAGTTTCAGATTTTAGAGAGAGAGAGAATTTGTGAATATTTATTTACTTGGAGTCAGTTAAGGAGAGAGGAAGCTACTTTATAAACTGTTAAATTCATAAGGTCTCATGTGTTTGTGCCAGATTTTGCTGGAGTGTGCTATTTAAGATGATGAAAAGTCATAGAAAATGAACAAAAACAATTATTATACATATGAAAATCAAATGCACACAATAAAAAATTGCGAAGGTAACTATAGAAAGTTAAATCTTAGACCATACAGTACATGATCTGCCCTCATCAAACACTGTAAGTGGCTTTAAACTCATTTGTGTTATCACAGCAGATGCATTTTCTATAGGGTGCTAGAAAGTGCTGAGTGCTAGGAAAACCACTGTCTTTTGTCTCCAGGGCCCAGAGCCTCTCTCATGTGATGCTGCGAGTATCAAAGAGACATACTTTCATGGGGAAATCATCAACAGTATCCAAACCAACACAACCAAACAGACCAGTAAATAGAACAGCATGTAGGACAACTATGAAGCTTCTTCTTTGTCCCCCTCATAAACACAAAGAATCAGTTCTTGCATTTAAAAAAAAAAAAAAACTCCTCCTTAAGGTGTGACACGTGCACTTGTTCACCTCAATTGTGACCCTTAGTGAACTTAACCCTAAACTGAGTTAAAAAGTAGGTGGATGCATGTAGCTCTTATTGTACCAGCTGTAAGAATGCCACTTTAATTAAGTATTTGAGTTAATTACACACTTTGGGGAAGAACTGCTTTAGGCCAGACTGAAATTCAATGCAGGCGTTTACAAAAGACTGCAAACTTGAGGAATGCGTTAAAGACATGGTTTACTAGACACATACAACAGTTAAATGCAGTGGGTAGTGGCTGTCTGTGGTCATGCCGTTCTGGCAGAGCCTGCTTGGTGGGTCATCAGCATGATGGGAACGGTAGAGTTCACCAGTTGATCACCCTCAAGCATCGGGGAAATATTAAATGGATTAGATACATTATTTTTGTGGTCTTTCTGTGGTGGTTTTGACATGCAATGTGGCATAAATCTGGTTTTGATGTTGGAAAGAGAGTCTAAGCATGTCTAAGTGGATGCAAATGATTTTTAATTACCGTGGAATTCGCAGTCTGACAGAATACACCCAGAAGATATGATCTGCAGACACAGACTATCACAGTACAGATAGTTGTATCTGAATTATTATATGTGAATATTAGAAGACAGTACTTGAATTATTATTATTATGGTTCCTTGACAGTTTTGTCAGATGATACACACAGAAAAGTACACTGCAACGAGGGAGGCATTTTCATAAACCGTCCCAATAGAAAAGACTTAAAGCTCATGTCTTGCATACAAAATAAGGATACAATAGGCACGGTCTTATTTGCAATGGTCCAGTTTATGGACTGCATCATGTAGACTCTTCCAGACGGGTCATGGATAGACAGACATACAGCACATATAAGGGCGTGGTCTCTATCTGGCTGTAAATCTCTTATGATTTAATACCTCATTACCTCAGTTGTTGTTTCCTGTGGATACAATAAAGATTCCCCATTGATAATATCAGAGTCACAATTTTTGTACATGTATTATATTCCCTTATCAAACACAGTCATGAGTGAGAAAGCATTGTGTGTGTGTGTGTGTGTGTTTTTTTTTTTTTTGCACAGTCACTGCCTTTGTCCATCCTCCTGGGCTGTGCCCAGCCCAACCCCTCTGCACTGTGTCGACAGCCCACTCATCACATTCAAATGGCCCAGTCAGTGGCCCACACATGCAGGAGGCTGCCTAACTGTCTGTTAGCGTACAAAAGGCACTTTGTTTTAAATGTGAGAAGCGTCCACGTTCCAGAGACTTGTCCATGTGTCAAGTTGATGGTGGTTACGCTCCTTTTTCTCTGTTGCTCTTCATTGAGGGTTTAACCGTCAAGTAACTACTACTTTGAAGGTGGTCTCCGTTCATCGCATTCAGATTACAGATACATGTATTCACAGCCAGCCAATGTAGCCATCTAAAGACTGAGCACGGACTCCTTTTGTTAACAAACAGGAACACATTTCATAGGTTTGATTGTCCCTTGTTTCTCGGATGAGTGAAAAGACAGAATACACATACCTCTAATTTGGAGAACATTTACTTTATGCCTGTGATTTTTTTTGCAGTGCTGTTGATATTGTTCTGCCTCTGAGACAATCAGTACGTTTACATGCACAGTTTAATCGAGCTACGGCCATAGTCCGACTAAGACAGGCAACCGGAGCACTTGCCCTGTCCGAGTATATGTGGAGGACAAAGTGGATTTATTTGCTGTGTATGTCTGACTCTGCCTCCATAGGTGGATGCTGCATCCTTTGTCTGGACACAGGCTCTGTTACACAATACTATCAGACCTGACTGAGGGAGCATTTGTGTGTGTACACCAGCAGCACAGGGGCAGGTGGTTTTTTGTGCAGTACAATTCAATTCAGGAACATTTTGTGGCTGCTTCTTTGTTTTTTTTAGTAGTCATACTCCTACCTGTTTGCAGTCACCTTGCTCTAATAGTGCAATGTTGCTATTACCTCCGTCTGTCTTGACATAAAATCACTTCCTATGTGCAGAATGTTGCTGCACGGCTATACTCAGGAACTGATACATAGTGTGAATTCAGTTGACAATTGTTTGAAAGTAATGGACATTTGTTTATGCACTACTATGAAAGTTTCTTATTTACAGTGTTTGGGGTTTGCTTCTTTGATTTGCACTTGCAATGTACTTGATAGATGTGTTTTGCAAAAATACGATAAAATAGGATTTCGATCCAATAATTGTTGGGTGACGTAATCTGCTCCAGCCAGAATCTAAACTGTTAAGTGCTAATGGCTAATTAGATCTTTGGATCAGTTTCCTACTCGACTCGACTCGACTTGGTCCTCCATAATCTCAAAATATCATGTAGCAGCACCGATTTGAAGCTACAGCTGTGTCTAGTTTCATTTGACATCTTTCAGCAATGTGTGTTTTCAGAACTGAATTCCACTTCTATGCAATCAGAATCCTTGTATATGTGTGTCTGCTGCGATTGAGTATCTGTTTGTGAAGGTTTCAATGTTAAAGACACAGGGTGCTAAGACTACTTTACTTGTGCTAAAAATGTTGTTTTTGTTGCCGAGACCTGTATTGATCTAATCAATAGGATTCATTTTAAATGAGCAGTGTAATCCAAACCAGGTCTATCAGAGAGCTTCTAACTGCTCCGTCAGTCTTCGTGTACAGAGATAGTTTTGTATTTTAGTCTTAAACAGTGTCTTATTTCTACATTTATAATGGGATAGTTTAAATGTGTAATGCATGCATCATCCATCTGGTACACATTTCATTATGTGAGGATGTTGCATCAATATAGTCCCATGCAGTCACGTTATGTCTGTGCCTGCTCACTGTTGCTTTTCTAAATGTTGTATTTATATGCTGTCATGGTGATTGGAAAGACCGGCATGACTGAGGTCCTCTTACATGAGATCATCTTTTTGACTCTCTGTCCCACCCCTGACTCATGCTCTGCAGCCTTTCCTCTCCCACTCCAGCGGCACCACCCTTCTCTCCTGAATGTAGCAGATGCTGGGAAGCAGTCCCAAGTTACCCATAGCAGCGGGAAGCTAATTTCCTGTCTCCACTTTGTATCGAGTGGCCACACATTTAGTAGCTCCTTCTGCTTTAATGCTCGAAGAAGTATCATCACATAAATGACTTCATATTGGGACATTAGTGGGAAAACAATCATTCTGTTTTCACATGTAAGAAGTGGGACACGAGTGACATTACTTTTAATGCAAGAAACCACTGCTATTTGCAAACTGACGTTGTGTTTTCACACTGACTGGATCGGTCACAAAAAGCTTTGTCTTAAAATGATTCCAGTAGTGGCTGTGCTTTGTTGCGGTACAGCTCATTTGTTATACATGTGTTTATAATACTATGTTTAAAGTAGATATTGGTGATGTTTCTTTGTGCGTGTTGTTTTTCAAGTCTGCACATGTTGAATTAGCACCCTTTGTATGTGCACACTTAAAGATTTACACCTTAAATTATACATTTTGATCAGGATTTCCCTTTATCTAAGTGTGAGGGTCGACCACTGTGTGGAAAAAGTGGTCTTAACTATGCAAGTTGCAGCTGTTGCACATAGGGAGGCTAGTATTCTAGTATTAGCAACTGTGAGTGTAGTCATGTGAATGTGTGTCCCATTAGCCGTCATTAATAATCCCCCCTTTCCTGTCCTTGACTTTGTTGAGTGCCTCTGTATGTAGAGACAGTCCATCTCGTAAGAGATGCCAGCTTCATCTTCATCCGCCATCCCCCGGTTTATTACGTCTTATAGCCTGAAATGTAATAATATGAATATCTGTAGCATTTATTAGGAAGAGTGCACATAAAAAACAACTGAATAAGCTACTGTTCAGTCTTGTTTCAAGTTAAACAATGTTGAATTGTCTATTTTCAATGTTTAGACTGCCTACTGTCACTCAAAATAGCACTTTACACAAAGGAGTTGTAGACAAGGTCTCTGCACAGACTCTTTTTTCAGCCTTACTTTATTTTTTAGGCTTATTCCGAGGTAAAGGCTGGGTGGAAGGGCTGCTTTAAGGCTTGGCAACCTGTTTCATTTGCTGAGTTGTTCCAGCCACATATTTCAGACTCTGCCCTACCCTCATGAGTAGACTGACTGTAGTATTCTCACTTAAAAAGAATGACAAGAATTCTCGTACAGGTGCTCATCGTCTCACTTTGTTCTTTTTTGTTTTCCCACCTACCGAGACACCACAATGACAACATTGTCAAAATGCACAGGAAGGTGCCCATTGTGTTGGCATCCGTGGTGATGGGTAATATTACACGCATAAAACTGACCAGTAAACAAACCACTTTAACCGTGTCACTATAATTGATCAAGGGACTTCAAGGATGTTCTCGAATGTCTTGTTTTGTCCCCAAACTAAAATGAATCCGTTTTAATGATTTCTTTGTAATATATAACTGGAAAATATTCACATTCAAGAAGCTGAAAAATCAGAAAGCTTTTTTTAATTATTTAAAAAAAAAACAGTCAAATCGATTATCAAAAAATCAATTAATTTAGTAATTGATTAATAATCGTTGCAGCCCTAGATGGAACTCATTCTCATTATTTATTTGATTATTTATATCTACTTCTACTGTGACCTGTCAAGTAGACAAGCATCAAAGCCTCACATTTGAAAAACTTGATCTCTGCAAGCAGCAAATATTTTGCATATAAAAAAGAAATCTTGAATTTCTATGACCAAAACAGTTGGTACTCATTCCATGGTCTACTCTCGTTTGATAAAGATCCGTAAAGAGCCTTTAAACTAGACGAGTTGAGATTTTTTGAGCCAACTCTGGATGTAATCAGGTAGTGTGTACTGATTACTGACCCAACTGCCAATGAAAAAAGAGTAGGTGGGACAGTAAAATAGTGTCAGAAGGCGACAGGAAGTAGTGGTAATACCTGTCACTCTCGCGTTCTGTTGGTTTGACAAGTCATGTCGTCTGAGATTCCTCTTCAGGCGCAGTCGTTATGTTTGTGATCCCCAGCCGCTCAGTCGTCGTAAATATTTCTGCTGAAACCAGTCGGTCGGTGTGAACGCCGAGTCTCTTCAGAATCTGTATCGGCTGTGAAAATTGTTTAGTGTGTCCCCAGCTTAAGCTGTATTGTGTCTTTTTCTTCCTTTTTACTGCTATAAAGACTTCGATTGATCCAGCAAATATCTAGATTTTTTTTTAACTGGAAGTGCATGTCCATCCATCCACCTTCTACTGCTCTATCCTCAACATGAGGGTTGCGGGGGCATTGGTGCCAATCCCAGTTGACATAGGGCGAAGACAGGGTCCTTTTTTCCAAGTTTCCAAGTTTGTGACCAACTTACTTGACAATAACACCAGCGGCTGGCTAAAGACAAACTAAGGTTATTTCTCCTACACATCTGCACCTCAGTTCTGTCACTGAGCGCAAGTTAGCATGCTGATGTTTGCATTAAGTTAAAATCGTTTGTGAAGCCATAAAAAAAAAACTGCTGCCTGCAGTCTTGTTTCAAAACCCAAAGGCCAAATTAAAAATATGAATTTGAGCATTTTTTCCCTGCAATGTGCTAGTGATTCATGTGCAGCTGAGATTCGTTCTGCTATTTGTTATATTTTGAATGCTCCGATTGACAATAAAGTTCACTTTGACTTGATAATCCGTGACCTTGTTTTCAAAACAAGGCAGAGAGTACCGTTTGCCTCCTGAGCTAGTGATGACACCAGAGATGTGAACATGAGCAAGAATGTTTAGCAAGTCCTTGTCAAATGCTCAAAGGTTGAGGGTTTTTCACTTCAGCCTCCATACTCTGTTTTGATTCCCCTCCCTCTAATGTGAGGCAAAGAGGATTACACTGGCTGGATTCTGATTGCCAGGACTTTTTGACTCCGCTCTGCTCAGAATGTTTGGATATTTTCGGCATCCTGACGTAACAAGACGCCAGAGGGTGTCACTGCCCGGTCCTCTGTGCCACACTCTTTCTGTCTTGGAACAATATGTTTTTTTCCCCCATATCCTCTTGTTCAGAAAATCTTATAAACAAATATGATGACATTTGCTGTTTTCTGCTACTGCATGGTTGTTTTGTGTTGTTGGACACGGTTGCTACGGCTCCTGCAGACACGCAACCATTTCCATGTCCTGAATTTGTTCAGTGCTTGAAATACATACATATAATGTGACGTATATGTCTTGACCGATTTTTATCACATTTACAAATCAAAAAGAATAACTACAGACCCTGCAACAACTGGTAACTGGTTTATTGTTTTAATTTTGAGAAACAAGCTTGAGAAATAACTCCCCTTTGAAACAGGACACAGATCTGCTCTCGTAACATTTACCTGTTTATGTTGTTGCGTAAGGAAATGACGAGTGTCACCTCGGAGGCACAGATTTTGTTGCCCGCAGTTGTGGGGGCAGCATGGTCTCTGCTCGGGTTATTTATAGCCACGTGCACATTTACTTTGCCGAGGTCTATAAGCTCTAATGCCGTCTGTTGTGTTTGACACTCCAAATAGTCCCCAAATTACTTCATTTCCTGTACTGCATCGTGTACATTAGTTTACTCTTTGTGAGGGAGGCGTTAATGGCAAAAAAAACATTTTTACATGGCAAACGAAATGTCAACGTGCAAATGTAACATGAGACAGAAGTGTCTACTTAGGCCTCTTGTGTGAGCCTACAAACATCAGCCAATTAAAGTCAAAGGTCACAAGCTGTTGGTGAGACACTCAACTGTCCCCACACCTCTGTTGAATGTATATTTGAACTCTAAATTAGAAGAAAGCGATGGATTTTGTATTTAAATGGCAGAATCGGAAGAATCATCTTAAAGTTATTGTTAGAGGAATAAAGATGGTTTGTTTTCCGTTTATCTGCTCTCACCATGACTCAATTAGGCATGGCTGCTGCCTATAAACTGGAATGATTTGATTTCTTAATGAGTAATCCTGGAGCTTACTTTATATTCTCATAAGATCCTCAAGAGGGCACCCTACTCTTATAATTAAATTAATATATTTTGAGAATCACAGGTACAGAAATAACTCCTTGCATTTCAAAACCTACGCCCCACTTCTGTCCATTTATATGAGTTAAGCATTCACATGTGGGGCAGAAATTATGATCGTCTGATGTTGATATAATCTGGTGAGCATGTCTCTTATCAGTAATCTGTAGAACAGCACAGTAGCTTGGTTTCTGACTGTGTGTGAAAGCTGCTTGCTCACAGTCGTCTCATCCTTTGCTCTAAGCTGGAGAGCTTCATTGAATACTTGCTAAGCCAATCTAATGTGTATTGACGAGTTCCTCTCCAGACGTCTGTGTATCATACACCTGATTGATGCTCTACTGCAGACTGTGTTGCTCTGTGATTCAGCCGTCCTGGCAGATGTGTCACCGATGACACAGCAGCTCTACTGTCGTCATATTAAAAGTAGGATTTAAACGTCTTCTTGCTCTAGTAGTTGTGATTTTTATTTTTATTTTTTTAATCTGACTGTTCTGACAGACCAACGTGTTCTGTCTTTCATTTGACGTTCCAGCTTCGTGCCCTGCCTTGAGCTGGACCATCATACAGAATAATTGGCAGGTCAACCCACTTTCCAATTCCCAGCAGATTTGACTTGTGGGCTATTTTTAGGTGAGCTAAATGCAAAAAAATCTGCAGAGATTGCATTTACTCAGCTCTCATGTACCGTTGTTATCCCGCTAATGTGTGTTTTAAGCTTAATCACATACCACAAAAAGATTCCACCTCTCTCTAAAATGTGTTCTCAGTTGTTTCTGGCTGCTGCATCAGAGACAAAATATCGGACCAGGTTTTTTTTCCCCTTCAAAATTAAAAATCTACAGTTGAGCATGTTTATAATGCTCAATGCATTAATAATGAAGTGTACCATCCTGCCACAATCGCTCAAAATCTGGTACTTTTCCTTTTTTTATTCTTTTCATCTTCTTTTTACAAGAAGTACCAATTTTTTTCTGTGGTCTGTCTGCTGCTAGATAAATACACAACCGCATGAAAATTCAAAACACAGAGTAGTCATGGAAAACCTGACAGGACTCGTTCTGTAGGCTTGATGAGAAACAGAGTCACGGCTGCCCTAGAGGCTGGAAGGCAGGCAGGCAGGCAGGCAGGCAGGCAGGGAAGAAGAAGAAAGTGACTGTTACTCCTTCCTCAGTCACTTATCCACATGGCGTCCGTTTACCTTAACCATGAGCCTCCTGACAGACCTCAGGAGCTGGTGCAGGGGATGGTGTACCTGCTTAAGAATGAGAAGGAGCGCAGGACTCGCCTGGTAACGCTCATGTGCTGCATGGGTCAGTATTTATCTTGCTGCGACTTGTCATTTGCTTGAGAGATTACTGTGAGACGTCTGTGATTTCTGACTCCAAATAGTGGGTAAAATGTTGTAATCTGTACGGAGTCACATTAGCAGGAGGAGCTTTTCTATGTTGTTAATCCAGTGGTCAAAGTTCTGGAAAATGCTGGTGTTTTTAGCACTGAACTGAAAGAGCCAACAAGTGCTGCTGTAAATCTGATCAGTTTCTATTTTTTTCACACATGTCACACATTGAGGGGTGTGAAAGAGGGGAGTGCACACTGCGTTATTGACTGTTGCTTTGGGTGATATCTGTGAACGTACAGTTTCAAAAACTGGTATGGTCCCGGTCAATTCACTAATCAGGAGGATTTGTGATGGAATTTTGTTTTGCAACCTGGAGACTAATTTCACTTTCACATACAGTCTCTGGGACTGACACGGGATGAAGGCAAACCCAAAATGAAACAAAAAAAGGTTTGTCTGGTAAACAAATACCAGAAACAAGTATCATGATGAAAAAGGTTTTATTTGATAACTTTTATCCTTTTAATTGTATACTGACCTCACATGCCACTGGTGGGGTTGCTATGGTAATAGGAAACAAAAATCATAATGTGGTCAGCATGTTTGGAGAGGCGTGATGACACTTCAGTCTCGGGACGTGACATGCTTCTTTTCAGCCACAGGGACTTGAGGTCTTTGCAGGTCCTGACTGTGCAACAGTCAAAAAATAGCCATTTCAACTCTGGTCATTTGAAAATATGATATAATTGATTTTGTCCTTAGTTTCTTTTTTTTCCTCAACTCTGTGGCCTCTACGGAATAAAAAAAAATTGTATTATATATTATTATGGCATCTTAGAAAGTGTTGTGTATATATATTTCAATGTATAAATATATAAGTATATATATATAAAGCACGTTTCCTTTTCTCTCTTCCTCAGATGAAAGAGACAGAGTGCAGAAGAAGACATTTACAAAATGGATTAACCAACATCTGGTGAAGGTAAGAATGAATGTGTGCTGATTGGTTTGTGTCCCGTGGGTTCCTCTGGCAAATGTGTTCCTTATAACAGAGATGAAACCAAAACAACTTAAGAAATACCTATCTCCCCCCCCCCCCCACAGCAAACCATTTCCCTCTTACATAAACAATCCATTAGAAAAGTATTGGCAGAAATAACAATTACCACTGTCCTAACACGCCAACATTCCTCCCTCCACACTCATTATTAAAGCTTCTCAAAAGTCATTTCGCATGACACGTGGTGCTACACCGCTGCAGCAACAGGTTGTATTTTGTTGATTTGGGAAGTTGGACTGCTTACCGTGGCATTTTTTTTATCTCGCCAAGGAATTTAAGGACACATTAAACAGACAGACGAGCACTGACATGTCTCTTCTTATATGCTTTCTTAAAACAATTGACTCACTACCTGGGAATCATGTCATATTAGCGTTCATATGTCAGGAGCACACTAATCGTTCACACATGCATGAATGTTAGGCGTAAACCTGTGTTCATCTAACATGTTACCTTTCTTCAGAAGTGACATTAAAGTGCCAACACGTGTTATTTAATGGAGATGTATTAAGAATATGAACAACAGCAACAGCATTTAAACTGGTTACTGGTATCCCATTTCAAAACATTACAGGAGTGTATATCAAGTAGGTTTCCACATTTGCCATTATACTTAAATTAACTATATAATATATACATAACAGTCCTGTCTGTCTTTTTTATTTTATAAACTTTGAGCTTGTTTGGTTCATTTTAGCATGTTAGCAACAGATCCCTCGTTTTTCTTCTCCTCTGGTCGAGACATTTGTGAGAGGGGTAGTAAGGCCTTTTAGGTTCAGTATCATTCGATATTTCTGATCACACATCATGTCATTTTATGTCTTCCATTTCCTACATATAGCACCTTTAATGGCATCTGCCAAGTTAGTTGTAGGAGCCACACATTGTTCGCGGGGCTTTATTTGGGCTTTGATTTGCTTGGTATGGTTGCCACGGTGATATGTGGGGTTTGGGTCACGTGGGCACCGTAGCAGGTTATAATTAGGGGCTGAATCACCTGCACTGGGTGGAGAGAGGAGAGTCAGGTAGCCGTAATTTTTGTTGACCGCTTTAAGTTCAGTTATGATACACATACGAAAACAGTGCACGTACCACATCTTACCTGGGTGTGGATTTCCAAATAAGCGCTGTTGTAGCTGTTGTGTTTATCATTAAACATCCTGAAACTTGCTTACCCGGACCCAGCGTGCTTCTCTGTACCGGCAGCGCGTCAGACAAACAAACAGGACCTATCTCCTCTCAAGCGACGTTAAACGGCTGTTAAGTCGCAACATTAGTCTTAACTTGAAGGTTATTGTGCTTCCCATGGATCAGTGCTGTGGACTATTTTTAGCTTCACTTGCATGTTCCATCCATCCATTTCTTATATTTACGGTCAACATTAGGTCAATTTGATTTGCCAAGTAAGATTCTGTTCACTATTACCGTGTAATAGATTTGGTATATGACGTATTAGCGAGTGTAGAGTATGAGCACTTGATTTGCACATGATATGCAAAACAAAAGACACATGCATTGAATCTGCAGAAAGCCATGGACAGCAACGTGTTTAAAGCCTGTGTACTTGATTAGTTTGGATGTGTTGAATGTGAGGTGTTTTTTTGTTTTGTTTTGTGACCTCCACAGCTTATTGTTAGGCTACATGCATGGTCCAGGTGAAACTAGGGGTGCTGAGTAATAGTTGGGGATCTGCTCGGCTGACCCCATAACATAAGGGCGCAGATCTATTTTGGTTCCACAGCTGTGTCTGCTATCTGGGATTACAGTGCTGAAAGCCCTGTGTGAAAGCAGGTCAGCGGGCAGCAGGCTGATTTCAGAGGTGCGGTATTTAGGACAGGAAGGAGCGAAAGGCCTGCTGCAGAGACTGGAGTTGTAAAGTGCCTCAGTCAAGAGGTGAGATGTGAGGTCAGAGAGATACACTGCTCCTGCTATTCTTCAGAGTATTCTATTATTGGCCTACATGTATATAAGTATAGAGTTAACTGTGGAGTAATAAAAAAAAAAAAAATTAATATATATATATATATATATATATATATATATATATATATAAAGCAACAACCTAAGGCCCTTGCGACCTGTCAGCAGGGACTTGCTCCAATGGCCCCGCAGCCCTCATTTGGAGGATAAAGCTGGAGACCGTGAATAAAATAAGTTTTTTCCTAAACAATGTAAAACACTATTGTTGATTTTATGTGCATTATTTCCAATTGATTCAAATGTAATATATTCAGTTTTCTTACATTTTGCTTCCTTCCTCGTGTCTGTACAGGTACGGAAGCATATAAACGACCTGTATGAAGATTTGCGAGATGGACATAACCTGATCTCACTGCTGGAGGTTTTGTCTGGAGACAAATTGGTGAGTTTACGTCTCTTGTCTCGGTCATGTTATGTTTGTCTCAAGGAAACGCACAACATTCAGATTTTCATGAGAGTGAAAGCAGTCACACCTTTGCATGAATGATGCTCTTCCCTTGTACTGGTGGTACAAGGGAATCCTGGGGGCTTTTTAAAGGATCTTGTAATGTTTACACTAGTGAAGTCACATTTTCTGTGAAATGCAAGCAGTTTTAATGTCTTCCTTTTTGGTAAATCTGGGATATCCATAACAGTAAAAGACATGATCATTATTGTGATAAGTTTTCCTGTGTTGCTGATAATAATAAGTGAAGATAACTAGAAAAGTGGTATCTAGCCTTTACATATTCTGTATAGTCAGACTGCAGGCGTAGGACACAAAACATAGCCCCCTTGACGACTTGTTGTTACCAAGGTGCTCTAACATGTGGGGAAGTAGCTCTTAAGTTGCTTGATGTAAAAATCAGTCAGTAACCAAGTTTAACTTGCTAATAAACCTTTTAAACTCACTAACTGTCAAAAATAAAAAAATAAATAAAAATAATCTCATTCATGCTACATGGTTACAGTGGGTTCTGCAGGTCCTTTGTTTTTTGAGACTCATGGATAGGGCCTTTTAGCTTTACACACACACACACACATACACATTTTTTATTTATTTTGAGAGTGGAAAGCTACACTGTTACTGTGATTAAAGCTCAGCTGGACTTAAGTGAACATGATAAACATTGTGTAAGCAATTCCTTATAATAATATAATGTAGTAAAATATTCAAATTTCATTTGTAGTTAGATTCATCTTCATATTTTCATGTTATCCAAGGGTTGTTAATGTTTCACCTCGATTCAATCAATTTCAAAAATATTACCTAAAGAAATGAGGTTTGGTGAAATAATACGGAATAAAGACCAGATATGTTTTGGTCTCTCATTTTTGGTCAAATAATAAGACCAAAAACATGTGAAAAACTGGAAAAACATGCTGATTATTGAATTGGTACTGTATAATGCGAAGAAGACTGTTTAACCTGTTGGTGAAGGAAATTAGAATATACTGTATACTTCAGTATGTACTGTATGTGTGCCCAGTCTGTCACACATAGAGCGTATAGTGTGTTATCTTTAGAGAGTGCATGTTATTCACGTCTGTATTTGAGTATTATGTCATTTGTCTGTTAGTATACCATTCTTTTATCCTTACATGACGTACATGATGTTACCATGCTGTTATTAGAGTTGAGCTGTATGCATTCCTGTGTGAGGAACTTTAGCAGTTACTCCCTCTCAAGACTCCAGTGTGACTAACTTTCATCTAAGTGTCTATTTTTTTTTGTTCTGTTTACATCCTACTTTCCCCATCATCTGTTCTCAACTCTTTGTGGTCCTTTTTTCTTTTTTCTTTTTATCTGTCCATCGTCTAACTTCCTTTTTGATTTGGCCACTCTGTGTGTTCGTCCATGTCTTCCTTTCTTCCCCCATGTGTTGCCTTTTCGGTGATAAGCCAAGGGAGCGTGATTTTCTGAAGACATTGCGGTTGGTGAGTGGGACAGACGCATGTGCAGTTGAGCAGCATGGCGACACGGTGGATGATGATGATAAGGGGGTACGTGTGGCTCACCCCCTCCAACTCCCTTTAACAGACTAATTCTAAACTTGCTGTGGCCAGTTAACAGAACCGTAGAAACAAACCTCCTATCCCACTGTGATTTGTCCCTTGTAGTTTTACATATTAAATAATACATATTCTTCCAAATCAACTTTAAATACCCAAGTATTTTTTCTTTTTTCCACTGTTGCTGAATGTGTGACTTCATGTTTTTAAGTGCCACTTCTTTCAATCAGAAAATAAGGTCATATGTTTACATGATCAGGTAATGGAGAGAAATTTACACATGATCCCGAAACCCAGGCAGCATCCTACTCGCATGTTCTTTTTAATCCATGATACAAATACAATTGTAAGAGATTTGGCCCACTGACATTCAAAATGCATTAGGACATTTTTCCATCTGCTGCTTATGACGACCGTACTGAGGCTTCACAGGTGAATGAGATTCATTAAATGAATAAGATGGGGTTTATCAGATGATGTCGCATTGATACTGAGAAGACCGTGACTCATCATGGTCTTCTTACCATCAGTTTAGAGACAATGGCTGAATGCAGCACAGGTCTTTTGCTGCTGCTGCTGCCGCTGCTGCTGCGGCTGCATCCTGGCTTGACTATATCGAGTGCATTTCATTACCTCATGCTTTAGCCCTTGAATGTTCATGTGTATTTGCCTCAAGAGGTCATGTGACATATTACCGTTTCAGAGCACCAAGAACTGAATGAACCTGTGTTTGTCAGACTGGGTTATCGAGCAGGTTAGGTTACTTAATCTGTCATAACATGTTCAGAGCAAATGAATGAAGGTTGAAATTGTGGAAAATGTTCTAGGGATGATCCCGTAAATAAACTGTGTGTGTACAGATTTGAAGTGGACTTGCAGTAATGGCTGCTTTTGTTGTGGGTAGAGTTTATGTCTGTGTGTGTGTGTGTTTACTTCACCAGATCAGCTGGTAAGAACCTAGAAGCATGCCATGTGCCCTCAATGACAGTAATCACTTTTAAAATGTCATTAGTTTTAGAAACGTGCACACTTACCAAATACACTGCTTTTATTCCCTTTTTTATTTCCACAGCCTCGGGAAAGGGGGAGGATGCGCTTCCACAGACTCCAGAATGTACAAATAGCACTGGATTATTTAAAGAGGCGGCAGGTAAGAATTCACCCAGATGTTTTTTGTTTGTGAACTCTCGTGCACACTTTTGTTTGAGGGCTGGAATAAATTTAAGCCAGCATTTTCATTCCCCTTTCAAAACTCAGTCTGCTGCATTAAATTACTGGGAATTCGCCGGCAGTCAGATTTAACACGAAGTCTATTATACGGTGATGTAATATCAGAAACACATTTCCTGCCTTTCCCAGGCTGTCATGGCTTCTTAAGCAGTATTCAGCCAAACCTCCACTCAGAATATTGAAATATACACTCACCAGCCACTAAACACTAATAGAGTGGCAGGAGTGGCATCCGGTGTGGTCTTCTGCTGCTGCAGTTCACCTGCTTCCCGGTTCAGAAAATGGTCTTCTGCATACCTTGGTTGTAACAAAAATGGTTATTTGAGCTACTGGTGCCTTTCGGTTTCTGTTATCGCAAACTGCCACTCTTTGGATGTTTTCTCTGTCAGTTTTGCTGTCACCTCTAGAGATTGTTGTACATGAAAATCCCAGTAGATTAGCAGCAGGCTATGAAATACTCAGTCTGGCCCGTCTGGCACCAACAACCAGGAACACAGTCAGTGTCAACCCAAATCACTCTTCTTCCACATTCTGATGCTTAGTCTACATAAAATGCATTGAGCTCCTCCTGCCCTTGAACATGTGTACCTAATAAAGTGGCCAGTGAGAGTATGCAGCTGCATTGTATTTTGGAAGTTGCATCATAGTGTGACAGATTCGGTGCAACCCTGTTTCGCTCAGTTCATTAGACACACATAGTAATGGCAGCATTTGAGAAGCGACGACCACCGATCCCAATCGGTGGGGTTGGGCTCTGATTCTCCCTCCTTTCCCCTTCCCCCACCACACGCGGGACGTGATAAGAAAAGCTGCCGTGCTGAGCTGGAGCCAGATGTGACGTAAAGGCTCCAGACAAAGGGTTCATACATGGTCACAAATTGGCTGTTGTGTTGTTTTAGCCACAGCACACAACAGACACATATACACATCCTTTGTGATAATTCTTTAAACCTCCTTGCATCTCACCCTGCGGCTGATGGATGTCAGCTATTAAGGGTAATAGGCTCGCACTGGAGGACTGAATGAATAATTGCTTTATAAAATCCATTCCTATGTTCAAAATCTACATTATGTTTTATGTTTTTCCATAAAGAAGGTCACTAAATACACATCATTTGTGGGGGATGAAGCACTCCTGGCCCATTATACCTTTAAATATTCATGATCAGTCCCACACTGCTCTGTGACTGTCACACAATACAATGACTATTGTGCCCCCTTGTGGGGAATGTAAAAACAGGCATATGAGGCAACTTACTGTGAACATTTCTTGCTGAATACACTGTAGATGTTGTGAATAAACAATGTTTCCTGTCATCAGGTCAAACTTGTAAATATCAGGAACGATGACATCACAGATGGGAACCCAAAACTGACCCTGGGACTGATCTGGACCATAATTCTGCACTTTCAGGTGAGTTTGAAAATTCTTACGGTTTTAACAGCCAGGTATTTAAAGCGATCTTTTATTAATCGATTACATCATTCCTTTTGTATTACACTTACAGTACTATTGCTTTTCATTCCAAATGTGTCTAAAACACCACATCTTATAATCTTATCTATTGCAAAGCTTTGGATGCTTTCAGACCAGTTCATCATATTTATATGCACATGTAGGCAACAGGAAAAAAAAAAAAAAAAAAAAATCAATGTTATTGACTTATAATAGCTTGTGAAATGCCCTCCAAATTGATGCTTTAAAAAAGAGTTCACACCCATTTTTATTTTCAACCACCAGGTGTCAAAGCTGTGCAGTATGCATCATGCTGGATGTTGTAACCGCTGTTTACTTGACTCACTTCATGGTTATATTCAGTCCAGGTCAAGTTGGAACATGATTTAATTAATATTAGGCTGCTCCTTGTGGCTGTGTTCATGTATTGTACTGTAACTCCTTTCAGTTTTCCAAAATGTTGTGTGCTCTAGGCTAAGTCAGCGTTTCTCTCTGAATGCTCTTACCTGGAATACTCTTTATTTACTTGAGCGATACAAATCAAGCCAACTCAGGCGGTCTGTGAGTGCGTGCAGACAGTTGTACTTTAAATTATGACCGTCTTAAATTTAATTAATAATATTTTGGCACATGTAGCATGACTCAGTTGTTAAAAAGTAAACAAAGAAAAACCTGCACACATTAGTGTGACTAATGCCCTCAGTGACATAACAAAGAAGGAAAAAGTAGCCCATATAATTTTTTGCATGGACTCAGATGCGCTGACAGGTAGCGTCGGTGATGAAAACATCACCTGCTGCTGTCAGTCTCACGCAAGCCCTTGAGCAGTTGATCCAACAGCAACGGGCTTGTTTTCTCTGAGAAAATGTTCAGCTTCATCACAGACTTTCATATATTAGCGTTGCTGACAGCGCTCAGACTTGTATGAACTGAAAAATGCATGATTTGTTTTGATGCAATTGGCATTGCCTGAAGCATGGAGATCAGTTCCTCTCTTAAGGACAGGGGTTGTTTTAAGGACACACTGTATGTGCTTTTCTTTTTTTTTCTTCTTCTGTTTTTAATATTAACTCAATATAGAAATGCACACTGACAGCCAGGGTGTGTTGCTGTTCTTCAGCTTGCATCTGGTTTGAATTTCACTGCTGAAGGTTTGAATTTCACACGCTCTCCATTGTTAAATCATGCCTGCATAGATAAGAGGTTGATTTTATTACACAAAACCTCTCTATTGTATACTTCACAATAGGGACCACACTGCATTTTCACGTGGGGGAATGCTGTCGAGAACACTACAGTGTAATGTGCTGTGCTTGTATAGCTGTTGACATTACACTGCTATCAGGTTTATCTGTGCTTGTTTTGCCCTGATTGACAGTCTCTGTCTATGTGTGCAGTTTCTCTCTTATTCCTCTATAACACATTTCGTGTTTATTTCTATATTCTATATTCTATATTCCATTGTGGTTGGAAAAAAAAGGCTTCAACTAAGGCTGTAAATTCATTGATTGGTCATAAATAGAAGCAGGAGTTTGAACTGTCAGATGTCAGGTGACTTTGACCCTCAGGGACATGTGTGGTGGCTTCATGTTCACTTGTGTAACAGAGCTCTGGCTCTACCATTGTGTGTAGCTTGATTAAAAGACAAAGTGAAAGCACTCTGCTGTCTCCCGCTGCTGCTGCTGCTGCTGCTCTTGTTGACGCAGGCTGTTATTTTTTTTTCCTCCCTCCGTCCCCATTGGCTGGGACTCTTCCTGGCCCATGCAACCGAACTTGCTGAGTCAAAGTTTCTCACAGCATAATAGGTGGCCATTATCTGACATCCTCTTGCGGTTTTTAACCCCTTGTCCTCCCATCACATCATAGCCACACAAATATTCGGAAACCTAAGACGTGGCCCTGACATGTAAGCTAATGCAGCAGAATAACCAGGTGTGGAAACAGGTCTGTCCACAAGTCATTCTTGCTCATCTGACAGCTATAAGCACGTGGGCCACGTCTGCGTGTGCATTTATGGTGTTTGTGTTGGATAAGCAACGCCTGTGAAATGTATCAAAGGTCAGAGAAAGGATCCCAGCGTCAGAGAGTCCCAAGAGAGCAAGCAACGAAGACATACAGAGAGAGAGGGAGAGAGAGACAGAGAGAGAGCGAGAGGGAGGGAGAGGCTGTCCAGTTCTGCTGTGAGAGGTCAATGAAAGTAAAAAGCCAACTCTGCTGTCGAACATTATATTTAGCTGCTGGGCTGTTTGTCAGTGTGGAAATGACTCAGTGGGCCAGTGACGCTGCAGATCAAGTGGATCTCACTGGATACTTTAACCAGGTTTGATACTTCATTAACCGTCAGGCATGGGAAACACCTGTGGCTGTGTTCGAGGCCCTAAAGAAGAATGCTACGTTGACCCCAAGAAAGCTCCGATTAACCCTCGATCCAAACGGCACAAGGGCGGCCGCTATTTTCAACGGAAGAGGAAGAAAGCAGAGGATTTTCAGCCTGCAGAATCTCCTGGAAGTGAAGCCATTTCAAGTGAGGCCATCTGTGGCCATACAGAGCTTCAGGATGGCTCCGGGAGGGGCACCGTGGAGAATCAAGAATTCCTGGATAAACCAGCAGAGGTGGAGATACATCTATCCAGGCAGGACAGCATCAGCAAAGGTGTTTATGTGGGTGAAGTACCAGTTTCAATCCTCCGAGATTCTTCTACTCAACCTGTTGGCAAGAGACTGGCACACCGGCTGGGAAAGTTGTCCACAGAGCAGTCAGACAATGACATAAGCGGGTCCAGAGTTGAAGAAAAGCTCCATGGCGTCAATCCAGTATCCAGAGGTGTCTCAGCTAAGGACGGTCTGCTAGTGAAGAAGCTGCTCCAGCGCCAGTTAAGAAGGGCTGTAAGTTTTGGAGCAGTGGAGCACACACTGCGGACTCTGAGGGGTAATGACAGACCTGGGAGTGAGGACACGTTTGCCAAGATTATATGGGGCTCTCAAGCCCACAGGAGGAGGAGACGGAGGTCCTACACCTGCTCTGGTTCTGTAGAACGTCTCCCAGTCCCTGCCAAATGTGTTTCATCCCATACCGAGGTAAACTGAGAACCTGTTATTTATAGCAATTACATGTGATTCATAATACAGTAATAAGGGGTTTGATCGGGTTGTACTGTAATTTGAACACTGTAAAACATGGTAGTAAACTGCAGATGTGAAAATAAATGCTAATTTATAATTGCCTACTTTTATACTGTATTTATATCTCTCTGTCAGCATAGTTTATGTGTTTTTTTGCGGTGTTTTCTTTCAGGGCTCACAGTCATTCATGTATAACATGTATTCACACTACAGGGATCACTAGGAATGTGGCTGCTGATTGATGTTGTACTGTTGTACAGCATCAGTGATAGCAATCCGTTTTGGCTTGGCTTTTGTGGCATTCTTTTGTTAATAATGATCTCTCTTCTTAATTTCACTAGAATAACTCCTTTCATTTCATATCATGGTGAACATTTTGTATGAACATCACTCACATCACACTTGGCTGATATAATTAGTGTTCAGCTCGATTTGTTTTGATCCCACACACACGTATAGGAATGATATAACGAGGTTGAGGTTATCCTGGCTTGTCTATTTTGGCAGTGTTTGCCGCTCTCTGGGTACTTTCTCTTTGATGGCCTATTCTCTGCAAACCCTAGAGATGGTTGTGTTGTATTATACTTATACAACAGTTCTTCTTGAGCATGTCTACATACCTAAATGAATCAAGTTGCTAACATGTGCTCGACTTAAAAGATATGTGTGCGGGTCGAGGCTGTTGAACATGTGTACCTAATAAAGTGGCAGGCGAGTGTATACGTCTAGTGCTAGTGTAATATATTATATAGTATAATATGTGGGATTTTTCCATTGATCTACTTTATACAATTTATCTGTTGGTTATTTGTTGATTTAAAGGGCCACTTCACCCAAAAAATATATAGCTTTTTACTCATTTCCAGAGATAAATGTGTTATTTGATTACCGAGATACACGGCTCACATTCCTGCAATAACAGAGGAAGTTGGGACTGAATATCACTGACTAAAATTGTGACTTCCTTCAAAGAAACTAAAACTAATAACTAACTAACTAATTTTGTAAGCTTTTTTTGTCATGCATGAGGAAAATTATTGTTTTTCTTTTGATTCATTCAGAGAAAATGTCTTACATTATTCAAAATGTTGTTGCCTGACGTGTGATTTTCTATCCATCCATCCATACATATTGTGTAACTTGACCTGTTTTACACGGCTCTGTTTGTGTTATGTCCTCACTATCTTAATTTATCAGCTATTGGGCAATTGATTACACCTTTATATCTTAAACCTCAAACCTGCTGACTTTTCCTGGTATGAACAGAGCTGTAAATGAGTCAGATAAGGAGTCTCTGATTCTTGTGAAACGTGAAGGAAAAGGCACAGTTATTGTATTTATGGGAGTATCCTCACTGTACAGGAATGTTAGTATAACTTTCATTAGAATTTGTACAAGACAATGAAATTAGTGGTGGACTCTTCTGAAATCGGGTGCAATAAAACAGATTTCACACACAATAATAAACGAACATAACACATTCTAGTCTTTGCTGAGTCAAAAAGATGTTGTTGATTAAACACAGAGGTTTTTGTTGCGGCTGTAATTTGGAGTTAATCATATGTTTGTGGGTGAGATTTTCTGTGACGATATTAGTACATTCTGAAACAACTTTGTCTCCGACAGATCTCGGAGATCCATGTGACTGGAGAGTCCGAGGACATGACGGCCAAGGAGAGGCTGCTGCTCTGGTCCAAGCAGATGACAGACGGCTACGTAGGCGTACGATGTGACAACTTCACGACCTCGTGGAGAGACGGGAGGCTGTTTAACGCTATCATTCATAAATACAGGTACTGTAACGCACAAAAAACACATCCATTTGGAAATGATCAGCATTTATTTTGTTAGTTAGTCTGCTCTTATATCTTGGATTGTCTTTTTGGGTTGCAGGCCAGACCTGATTGACATGAGTCGCGTATCGACACAAACCAACCGCTCAAATTTAGAGAATGCATTTTGTGTCGCGGAACAACTGGGAGTGGCCAGATTGCTGGACCCTGAGGGTGAGCTCCACACACACACACACACACACACACACACACACACACTGTCATGTTTGATTTAGCTGATACGACACTGCACAGCATGTGGAGCGAACAGGTCATGTGGTGCGTTTGTGACCTTTTTGTTTTTTGACTTTCTCCATCAGACGTAGATGTTCAGTGTCCTGATGAAAAGTCGGTCATCACGTACGTCTCAACACTGTACGACTCCTTCCCCAAAGTACCTGATGGCGTCGATGGAATCAGCCCTAATGTAAGTGCACGGCTTCAGTCCCTGCGTCCAGTCCATGTGCTAAGAAGTCTTTTATTGATAATGATCTGTTTGCTCTGAACAGGATGTGGATATCAAATGGGTGGAGTACCAGAACATGATCAAATACCTCAGCCAGTGGATCAAACACAATGTGGCCATGATGTCAGATAGATCATTCCCCAACAATCCTGTGGAACTCAAGGTAGCGCCTCGCGTCTAATATTCATCACTTTATCATTGTTTTTTGTTTTTTTTTAGCAAGGTGAGCTTTAGCTTTGTCATTTTACAGATAGTTTAGAAGTGAAATCTAATGTCTGAAAGGTGAAGAATAATCGCCTGCTCAAAGAAACCCACATACATCTCTGCTGTAACTGAGACCTTAAGTGATATTGATAGATATGAGCAAGCAGCAGCATCCATTTGCTGCAAAGATGCATTAGGTTTCATCAGGGGAGGCACTTTTATTCAGTTGAATTTAAGACCAGTAGAATATCTGTTTGAATATCTATTCTGATCCCTACGTTTAGTTTGACATCTGCCTTCGTTTACAGGCACTTTATACACAGTATCTGCAGTTTAAAGAAAATGAAATCCCACTGAAAGAGAACGAGAAGACAAAGATCCAAAATCTCTACAAAATGCTCGAGGTACGTCAAAGCAGAGCACCCCGCTTTGATTTCACGTCAGTGTTTGCAGCCTGACACGTCGCAGCCATAACAAAAGTGTGCTTGTGGTGTCTGGCAGGTGTGGATCGAGTTTGGACGTATTCACTTACCCCCGGGTCATCATCCCAATGATGTGGAGAAGGAATGGGGTAAACTGATTGTTGCCATGCTGGAAAGGGAGAAGTGCCTGAGGCCTGAGGTGGAAAGGTATGCAAAAGCCACTGAGTACATCAACACAAGTCAAATGTTTATTTGTTTGAATGTTTCTATTGCTTGTGTTATTTTACGGTGTCAGATGTTCACATTACATGCAGTCATAGTTACATTTGATAAGGTATAGGTATAGAACTGTAAACCTAGTGTGACAAAAGCTCAGGCGTCACTAATTTGAAAGGGTTCTGACCATTTTTCTACATATTTCACCCCATTATAATTATCTGCGCCAAGCACAGCTTATTATACTCCTAAAACATTCCTTTTTGGATTTTTCCGTTTGGATAGTAGGTCCATATTAAACAATTATTATTATCGGCTATACTGCATGTCCGCTAAAAATCTTCTTCTAGTCTTTATAATTTTTTAAAAATTAAATCAACATGATAGGACACTTTTCATCCACATGAGCGTCGCGGGGGGAGCTGTGCAACTTCTCTCAGTGAAAGTAAAACAGATAGAGAGGCAAAGATGCTACATGAGTCATCACAACATTTTCTGAGGCTGCTGTTCACAGAGCACTCAGGTGTCTTATTGCAAGCCTTCTACTAAAACCAAGTGCTGAAGATTAGCGTTGTATGTCATTTTCCTTATTAAAATAGAAATCCCCTCGCTAAACCGTTGTGCTCTGATGTCATGGTTTATGGTTATGTCAGCACATAGCACTTGGATTCTGGATTAAATTTACTGCAGCTCAGTTGGTTGAATTTTCTTTCACTGTAACAGATAATATGTGGAATTGGATCAGTAGGATTTTAATGAAACTTCAGTGATAACAGCTAAAAAAAAAAAAAGGGAGGTGTGTGAATGAAATCATGATCCAGTGTCTAGTTCCTTTAATAAGGCAGTGTCCAACAAATGTTCACCAATAGTTGGATGTTATGCCATGCCATGCTTGAGTCCCAATGTTATCTGACGTATTGTGCTTTCTTGTGGCAGTGCTTGTGCTTGGTGTTCAGTTTCCACAAGTTTTTGTTTGCAGAGTCGATCTCAAATGTCATCTGAGGGATTTTGGAAATGCTCTGTAAGGTTTACCTCTTAGTTCCTGCATTATTTGCCTACAAACACATCATATTTACAGCATGGGTGTAAGGTGTGGTAAAACCAGGCAAAAACAGTAATTACAGCAGTTTGGCAGTGTTTTGTACGTTCTTAGATCTTATGAATGTGTAGGTGTTTCAACCTGCTTTTTCATTTTTGTACCCTCAGGACAGCATATTATTTCAGGGTGGGTTTCGTTTTACATGCTCCACACCTGGCTGTGGTAGTATAAATATGAGACAGTTGGACAGTGTTTTCCCTCAGTTGCGAGTGCAGGCTGTGAGAGTGTACAGGTTGGGCTGTGGCTGTGCAGCCTTACAGAGGAATGGTGTGGATGAGACGCGGTGATTGTGAAGCGAGATGGCCTACACGAGGGGAATCTCGTCTGTTAGCAACAGCAGCTTCACCAGCTTTGGCTCTGGTGACAGCGTTCACACTGAGCCTTTACAGCTTAACAGCTCAGTTTTTCTCAATAACAGCATTGCCTATGGATCCAGGTCAGGTGATAGTGTCCACACTTGGCTTCGTTGTTGATGTGTTTTGTTACATATCTTCATCTTCTTTTAATTTTCTTCAGGCTTGAGATGTTGCAGCAAATCGCCAACAGGGTTCAGCGAGACTGCGTTAATGGAGACGACAAGCTGGCATTGGCACGGATAGCCCTACAGTCTGTGAGTACGATTCGATATACTGTACTTCATTGTCACCATGGGGGCATTTGTTATGGGCTCAGTGGTGCTGCATACATCACATACATCAAATGGAAAGAGGGAAAAGAAATAATTATGCAGAGATCCTCATATTGCACCTCAGATGATTCTGCTGTGTTTGGCTCCAGATAATTAAGACAAAACAGCTCTCAGTGTACATTATTTGTCTCCTTTTTTTCTCTCTGCTAAGGATGCAAAACGTCTTGAGTCTGGAATTCAGTTTCTACACGAGGCTGAGATCGCTGGTTACTTGTTAGAGTGTGAAAACATCCTCAGACAACAAGTGATGGACATCCAACTTCTCCTGGATGGAAAATTCCCCTTTGCAGATCAACTCGTCCAAAGGTACAAAGTAGATCCCCCTGCAAACACAATACACTGAAGCTCCCACATCAAGCAAACAATAAAATGAACAAATATCGTTGTTTCTTTTTTCAAACCAGGGTTTCAAAACTTCGGGATGACCTGCTAAGTCTGCGAGCTGAGTGTTCCTCTGTGTACAGCAAAGGCCGAACACTGACAACAGAACAAACCAAAATGATGATCTCAGGCATTACACAAAGCCTGAACTCCGGCTTCTCCCAGAACTTTGGCACAAACCTGACACCGGTCCTCACTCCCGCAATCACCCCAGGAGGTCTGAGTACTCCTGGGTCCACATTCACCTCCAGCCTTACACCATCCTTGACCCCTGGCCTGCAGCCGTCTTCAGTCCAGAGCTACATGGGTAGTGGGGGTGTCATGGACCCTGGCAGCCTCAGGCAGTTGAAACACATGCAGATCCGCAAGCCCTTACAGAAATCCTCACTGGCAGACTCCAACATGACAGAAGAGGAGGTCAACATGAAATATGTTCAGGACCTCCTGGTCTGGGTGGAAGAGATGCAAGTGAGTGACCTCTAGCAGTCGGTTTATGATGCTGTATCACAATAGAAATTGTAAAATGAGACGCTGAACATTTGAATCTGTTAAACAGGTGCAGCTGGACCGTTCTGAGTGGGGATCTGATTTACCGAGTGTGGAAACACATTTAGAAACTCACAAAAGTGTCCAACGAGCCATTGAAGAATTTCAAATTAGTCTTAAAGATGCCAGACTGAGTGAAGTAAGGATTTTGGAGTTCCTCTTTTTCCCAGGAAAAACATCAACATGATATATCTGAATGTATTGAATCTTGAGAAACTAAAAGAAACAAAACATATTCTTCTTTTCTCAGATTCAGATGACCATTCCTCTGAAACTGACGTATTCAGACAAACTGAACCAACTAGAAAAACAGTATGAAAGACTATTGGTAAGTTGAATGAAGTCAATCTGTGCTGCTGTACAAATATTATTCATATAGCATATTACCATGTTTGATGGGCTTTTTGTGGCGCACATGTGGCCTGAATGTGTGTATGTCTGTCTGTTGGTTTCAGAGCTGTTCAAGAGAGCGACAAAGCAACCTGGAGAGCCTGTACGACTTCGTGTCACATGCCACTCAGGAGCTCATCTGGCTGAATGAGAAGGAGGAAGAAGAGGTCGCCTTTGATTGGAGTGATCGCAACAGCAGCGTCTCCAAGAAAAGAGACTACCATGCTGTAAGCCAATAACAGTACCTTTATAAAAAGCTGTTTTAGTGGCACTGGCTTGTCTGTATTACAGCTACATTCATTTCAGAAAAACAAACTCTTGTGGGTGAAGGGATTTTCTTTGTATGGTGGCCCAAGTGTGAGGATGTAGTGATTCTCCTGCCACAGCTGATTCTCAGCCTAATGTCCTCATACAGGAGCTGATGATGGAGCTGGAGGAAAAGGAGGAAGTGATCAAGTCGGTACAGGATAAGGCAGAACGCCTCATGTTCAAGAACCACCCGGCCAAGATAACTATAGAAGTAAGCACTTTTAGTCTCTGTTCTCAGCTCTGCTGTCAGTGTGACAATTAGATCCTTAAGTTTTGGACTCACAGCAGCGTCTCCACCCTGCATACAGCTGCCACTATGATTTAAAAGATTGCCAAGTCTTGTTTCAGCATGTAATCTTCCAGTGCATTTCCAGTGCTGTGCATTTTTACGCCTGTGTTGGTTCTCTTCCAGGCGTACAGAGCTGCCATGCAGACACAGTGGAGCTGGATTTTACAACTGTGCTCATGTGTAGAACAGCATCTGAAGGAGAATGCTGTTTATTTTGAGGTGGGTTGATCATTTAAACCATAGTTTATCCTTTTTTATGAGGGCAGAAATATATTTACAGAGCTAATTTGTTATTATTTCCCCATGGGCAGTTTTTTAGCGACGCCAAAGAGTCCATGGACTACCTTAGGAACCTGCAGGAGTCCATTCAAAGGAAATACAGCTGTGATCGATCAAGCAGCCTACACAGACTGGAGGACCTAATTCAGGAGTCCATGGTAAACAGATGATGAAACGCATGCACGTATAGCATGTGATTAATTATGTATATATTTATATAATTATTGTCTTTGTGTTGTTTGTCCCTAGGATGAGAAAGAGCAGCTCCTTCAGTACCGCAGCACTGTAGCTGGTTTAGTGGGCAGGGCTAAAAATATTGTGCAGCTCAGACCCAGGAACCCCGAAAGCCTCGTGAGATCCTCCCTCCCCGTAAAAGCCATCTGTGATTATCGTCAAATAGAGGTACTGCTCCCTGTGACATAGCACGCCTCATGTGATTTTAGTTCATTTTCACAATTCCAGAACACAATCCATGCTGTGTCTGTATCACAAATGTTTCAGATCACCATTTACAAAGATGATGAGTGCATATTGGCCAATAACTCTCACCGAGCCAAGTGGAAAGTCATCAACCCTGCGGGGAATGAGGCCATGGTGCCGTCTGTGTGTTTCACTGTGCCGCCCCCCAACAAAGAGGCTGTTGAGAAGGCAACAAGGTGAAATGCTTTCCTACTAAAAATAAAGTCAACTCACAAGATCAAAGGCACGTGATTGTACTGGCGGGCAGACATTGTAGTGTTACATTATTAATGCCTTTTGCATTTCCTGCAGAACGGAGCAGTTATACCAGAATGTCCTGGCCCTGTGGCACCACTCACACATCAACATGAAGAGTGTGGTCTCTTGGCATTACCTAATGGCTGACATACGAGCCATCCGCAACTGGAATGTGGCCTCAGTATGTCGAATTATCCTTTTCTCTTCTCGATCGCCTACGTTTTAAAGTCACGATTGTGAAGTGTTTGTTTGTCTCATTTTCTTGACCTGTTCCAGATAAAGACCATGTTACCTGGTGAGCATCAGCAGGTCTTGAGCAACCTGCAGTCCCACTTCGATGAATTCCTAGATGACAGCAAGGAGTCTGAGGTGTTCACGTTGGCGGACCGCACCCAGCTGGAGAGAGACGTCGCGGCCTGCAAGGAATACTACCAGGAACTGCTGAGATCTGCAGAGAGAGGCAAGACTCGGATGCACTTCCTGTTTCTCAACATCGAGCTGCCGATGTTTATTGAACACATAACCTCGAGGGAAGCACATAGTTCTTTAAGCCTTTTAAGCCTCAAGTCACTGCCTTGGAGAATTATGTAATTATTTTCCAGTGAGCTAAGAGTTTCTAAAGAGATGATTGTTTGGCTTTGTAGTGAGCACATAATTGGATATTGTTAACGTGTGGTCATGGGTTTTGAGTAGACTAGAATATTCTGAGTGAAAAATACAGAGAATAGAATATTATTACATATAATAGAATATATTTGTTTTTAATATTGTGATATGTGTACATATTTAAGGGCATTCTCCTTCCCCAATTATTATTATTTTTTTCTTGTGGCATTAATTTAGTCTTACATTGTGATGATGATGCCACCTAGTGGCAAACTTGTAATATTCAGTTAATTTGACTAGAGTTTTTGCTGGATTCCCAGTTCCCTGTGTGTTTGGGTGTAATTTCCTTATCAGTTGTTATTTTCATAGGGAAGCAAACTTGAACACAATTTGATAAACCAATTACAAACATATGCTCTAATAATAAATTAATTAAAATTAAACTAATAAACTATTGTTTTCTGCAACAGAGGAACATGAGGAATTGGTGTACAATAATTACATCTCCGAAATACGCAACTTCCGCATGCATCTGGAGGCCCACGAAGAACATCTGATCAGGCAAATCCGCACACCGCTGGAGAGGGACGACCTGGAGCAGAGTCTCCAGCGCATCACAGAGCACGGGGTACATATCAATAATCAAGAAATGATTTTATATAAAAAAAACACTCTCACTTGTGTTATTTCACCTGTGATCTTCCCCATGCCACATTTTAGAGGAAGACCGCAGAGCTGAACAAACTGAAGGAGGATCTTGATGTCATGAAGGAGAAGTGTGAGCTGTTCCTCAGACAAGCCGCAGTTTCCCCGTCTGTACCGACGCTTTCTTCTGAACTCACGGTCCTTATTCAGAGCATGAGCCAAGTGTACTCCATGTCATCCATTTATATGGACAAGTAAGACATGCCCTTCACTGTCCTGAATAAATGACACTGGTATTTAGTGGCAGAATTTGAAGACATGTTCATCTTCCTGTTTTTCTCCAGACTGAAAACCGTGAGCTTAGTGGTGAAGCACAGCCAGAGTGCAGAGGCGCTGGTCAAGTTTTATGAATCCAAACTGTATGTGGAAGACGCCATGAACTCGGATGTCAAATCCATTGAGACTGTCATTTCAACTCTGAAGGTAATCTGGAAAAAGAAAGGTTGGAAAAACAAAATTGTCAGTACTTTTTAATGCTAATCTCTCCTTATGAATGCAGCAATGGCGGACAGAGATTGATGAGAAACAAGAGGTGTTCCATGACATGGAGGATGAGCTCAAGAGAGCTCGACTAATCAGCGACCGCATGTTCAAGGCCCACAACGAGCGCGACTTCGACCTCGACTGGCACAAGGAAAAAGCTGATCAGCTGAGCGAACGGTGGCAGAACATTCACTCCCAGATTGACAGCAGGTGACTGTTTTTGTGCTCTGTGAAAAGACTTTAAATATAAATTTGTAATTACTATTACAACTATTTCTCATCATGGTTTGTTGGTTTCTCAGGCTTCGGGACCTGGATGGTATCAACAAGTCTCTGAAGAACTATAGAGACACTTACAGTTGTCTCGATGAATGGGTTAGAGAAATGGAAGCAGCACAGCTCAAGGCCCAAGAAAACAAACCTGAAGACAGCAAGGCACTGGCTGAGCTGTTAAACAAACAGAAGGTAGAAATGATGTGTATATGCTCCTTGTGTATGTGTGTATTTGTATGTGTGTATATACTGTGTACATATATATAAAATCGTCTTCATTTTTTAGGTCCTTGTCGCTGAAATTGAACAAAAACAGAGCAGAATTGATGAATGTCAGAAATACTCGGAGCAGTACTCTTCTGCCATTAAGGTAAACTTTGATTAGCTTCCATCTCAGCCTTCTTATTTATGACACATTTTTTTATATTAAAAAATATAATAAGATTAAAAAATATTAATAATATATATTTTAATAAAATTATTAAAATAACAATAATAAATAAATAATACATTATTATTATTATTATTATTATTAGTATTATTAGTATGATAATTATTGTATGGCTTTTGCTGACAGTAGTTATTTTGTTAACAGCAGACGATATCATGTTCTTAACAAAAATGCAATGTTTTGAGAAAAAGTAAGCTAGTAACATTGCATATTTTTAGGATTATGAACTTCAGCTGATGACCTTCAGTGCAATGGTTGACTCCCAACACAAATCTCCACTGAAGAAACGGAGGATGCAGAGCTCTTCTGATGCCATTCAGCAGGAGGTGATTATATGGTTTCATTTTGGTACGACAGGAAATTGGTGCAATAGCAAACACTCACCGACTGTCTTGGTTTTCTTGTCTTTAAACAGTTCATGGATCTCCGAACCCGCTACACTGCTCTTGTTACTCTAATGACTCAGTATGTGAAGTTTGCCAGCGAAACACTGAAGAGGACTGAAGACGAAGAGGTGAGAGAACTCGGCTTTCTTCATTTGCAGAGGATTCCGCAGAACATTTAAGACCTTTTGGGCTTTGTGGTTGCTTAAATAGATTTAGCTTGACTTTGGTATCTTTGCACGGTTCCTGATTGCTCTGTTCTGTTTTTGCGTCAACATGTTTTGCTCCCTCATTGAGAGGTAGTGGATCTCTTCTTGACTTCCTGCAAGGGTTGCATCTCTGAATATGTATGTCTCATCGTGAGGGGAGATCATTTGCTTCATTGCATGACAGAAGCAAAGAAAATGTGCAAAAGTGGTGCACGTAGCTCCTTATGGCTGGTGTTGGTCAGTTGCTGGGAGGAGAAACTTTTTTTTCTTCATGTTGACCTTTCTGTGGGAAAACACAGCCTCTCCAGGAATTTCTCTTGTGTCTTATCATTAAAATCATCATCAGTCCTCATAGTTTAATGTAGTAAATGTTCAAATGCCTGGAGAGATTGTTTAAATATTGCTTCAGTACTCTGGTAAGAAGTAACACATTCATACAATCTGTTTCACAATTTCTAATTAGAAATGAAGCGGTGGATGACTTGTTTTTTTGCATTATAGAACAGGAAAACTTTTGAACAAGGAGAGAATATAAAAAGGAAAGAGTGCATGGAGCTCCAAAAATCTGCATGTGAAGTAGAGATTAGTCAACTAAAACAACGGATCCATGAACAAGAGGCTCTGCTGGCTGAAAGACAAGCACGGCTGGAAAAGCTGAACGGAGAAGTAGAGATGCAGCAGAAGACTATTGACGACCTGAGCTTTCAGAAATCACACCTTGAACATGACGTTCATCAGTTCCGCACCAAATTAGAGATAGCTTTCAAAGACAAAGCTGCCGGTGAGCAGGAGTTAATTCACACAAAGCTGTTAATTGAGCAGGCCGAGGCCAAGTGGTCTTTGGCTCAGAGTAAACTAGAGGATCTAAAGAAGCAGAGCCCCGAACTTCAGAGAAAAACAAACGCAGAGGCAGATACTGAGGAAAACGTGCAAAGTCAAGTCCAGGCTAAAGCAAACGATCACACTCAGCTGATAATTGAGTCACCTGCACATGTAGAAGACGATGACATGAGAGACAATGTCCTGCAGCAGAAACTAGAGGAATTAGACCTGGTTCATAGAAGAGCAGACATGGCTGAGGAGAAAGCCCAAAGTTATAAGAAACTATTGGATGACAGTAATAACAGACTAAAGAAGCTTCAGATGGACATGGAAGCTGAGAGGATCAGCACGAGGCAGAAATCCGACGAGTTTCAGCAAGAAACGCTTAACATGAAGAAAGCCGTCGATGATCTTCAAGAGGAAATCAAGTCTCTTCAAAGAGCAAAGTCCTCACTGGAACAAACCACTTTCTTCCAAAGCACAGAAGTCGAGGGCCTTAAAGAGCAGTTGAAGGTCACCCAAGGAGAACTGCACAAGAAAGTTTTCACGGACCAGGATAACATTTACAAGATAAACAACTTAGAAGAAGAGGTCGCTTCCAAGCAGGCAGTAATAGATCAGCTGAAATTTAAATGCAGTGAGCTGACCATGATTAATGTCTCCTCTGTTAGTGATATTAGAGATCTTCAGATCCAAACTGAGTCACTGGGGAAAGAGAAATCACTTTATGAGAAAAAGGTGAGGTCTTTGAAGAGTGAGATTGAGAGCTGGAAGCAGATGCTTGAAACAGCTGAAGAGGAAAATACCTCATTTAAGAAAGCTGAGCAGGCGTTGAAACTAAAATATAAAAACCTTGAAGCGGAGGTTGAAAACAAGGAATTAGTCGCATCACAACTGCAAAGGAAAGTAGAGGAGTTAAAACAGGTGAACACGGAGGTGGAAATGAATTTGAAGAATGTGAAAGATAATCTTGATCTGATGACGGTTGAAATTGACGGCAAGGATCAGCAAATTGAAATCTTCAAGTGTCAGGTAGAGGCCACCAAATCCCAGTTCAGAATTATTGAGGAGGAACTAAATAAGAAATCCCAATCTGTCCATGAGCTTCAAATGAAGCTACAGGATTACAGTGAGGAGTTAAGGAAAATGACCGAACTGAAGCACAAAACAGAAACACGGAGTTCAGATATTGCTAATTATGGGAAAGAAATAACAAGTCTGAAATTGGAGCAGAACTTTTTGACTGCTGAGAGGGATTTGGTTAATCAAAAAGTAAACCGACAAGACGCTGAAATTAATGAACTCAACCTGATGCTGAAGAAAACCAAAGCAGAGCTGCAAAAAGAATCGGCTGATAATCAAAAACATATCAACAAAATCAAGGCTTTAGAAAAAGAACTTTTCAATCATAAACACAGTATTAAAGATTTAAACAGCAGTTCAGAAAAAGTGTCGGAAAATCTAAAGCAGGAGATAAATGCTCTTCAGAATGACAAGAAAGCAGCAGAGAGGAAAGTAGAGAACTTGAATGTCAGACTCTCAGAGTTGAGCTCTTCTCTCCTGAAAACTAGGGATGAACTGGCCAAAGAGACTAAAGACAGACAAGTTAAAGAATCCAAAATACTGCAGCTGGAGAGTGAGCTTCAAAAAAATAAAGTGAATATCAAAGAAGCAATCACGAATTCTGACAAATTCCAATCAAATCTGCAACATGAGAATACGATCCTTAACAGGGAGAAAGCTGAGGCACTTGAGAAAAACACATCACTGGAGTTAGAAATCAGAATGCTGAAGCAAAACCTAAAAAGTTCCGAAACCGAAGTTGAGCAAGAGCAAAGAGAAAACTCAGTCCTTCAGCTGAAGTCCCAGCAGATGGAAGAACAGCTGGACAAGTGCAAGAAAATGCTCGATGAGTTGAAGAGCAAACTGCAGCTTCAGAAAGACGGCTATGAGAGGCAGCTGATGCTAGTGCAGAAGGAAATAGAGAAAAAACTCATTTTACTGCAGTCGGAAATCTCAAATGACAACGAGACGTCAAAACAAAATTCCCTTAGCGCTGAATTAGCAGAAATGCTCAACAGGTTTTTCAAACAAGAAGTCTTACAGATAAAAACAGTGCATCAGACCACAGTGGAATCAAAGCAACAGACAGACCAACCACTGCAAGTGCAGCTCAAAATAGACAAACTGCAGCAAGACAAAACCAAGCTCGCTCACGACTTGTCACAGGCAAAATCCCAGATTACGCAGCTCGAGGAGGACAGACTTAAACTCAGTTTGAAAATAAGTGCTTTACAAAGCCTTTGCAATGAAAAGTCTAACGAGATGACAAAGTTTAAACCGCTGTCGGCAGACAGTGAGTGCAAACCGACACTAAGGGAAAGTGAAGAGCTTCTGACACCGGGAGTTGGGGTTAAGACCGGAAACCAGAAGATGAACAAACAGGAAGTCAACGAAACAAGTCGCCAGCATGTGAAAGACAACACGGCTGCCTCCCTGAAAACAGAACAGAAAGGGATTCAGAAGACGGCGTCGTCACGTGAAGGCGGGAGATGCAGAACAGAGGATGAGTTTTTCAAAATGAAAATGTCTTCCGAGGTATGCATGAAGTCGGTTTAACATATTTAAAACACTCATATTCAGTAGCAAGTATTAATAGGTCCAGTGTGTAACATATAGGAGAGTTTATTGACAGATAGAAATGAATTATACTACCAAGTATGTTTGTGTAAGTATGTGTAAGTGTATAATCCCTTTTGAAGTTTTGGTTGCCCTACCATAAAACTTTTACAGTAGATGGAGGCTGCAATCTTGCACCAACACTTTTCCAAAGCAGTCAAATGATGATACAAATAATTAATGAAGAACAGAGGAGAGAGTTGTGATGTAAAGACCACTGTCTCACCATTAGATGTCAGTAATTCTTACACTCTGGACCTTTTAAATATACAGTATTTTAACACATATTGGAGTTGTAAGTGCTACAATAAACTGAAGTCGCTTGTTACTGAAAGGTTCTTTCAATGTTACATCTACAGATGACAACAGTGGCGAAAGAAAACAGTCTTGAAGAACTGAAACAAGACAAACGAGACAAAACTGAAGTCAATCCCAGCCAAATCCTTCATGAGTCTGCAACAAAGAGAACTTTGCAAAATGTGAACTATGAGGGCCAAATTATCCCCGACGGGCACATGACCACAACGACACATGGATACATGGCTCTCTGTGGACAAACAGATCAAGGGCAGCACAAAACCCAGCATGTCACCAAAACAAGAATATATCAGATCAGTGAAACTGTAAACATTTCAGAGAAAAGTGCAGCCGACAGTGATGGAAAGCAGACTGTGATATATTCAACTCCCCAGAAGCTAACAGAACTCAAAGGTGGCACAGCTGATCACATTCCAGTCACATCTAAGATCTTTGATGACGCTCAATACGTCGGCAAACCAACTGCCATTGCTGGAGTTTATGTGGAATCAAGTAAGAAAAAGATAACCTTCCTTGAGGCTGCTGAAAAGGGCTTTTTAGCAAAGACCTATGCATTTGAGTTTCTTGAAGCTCAGGCGGCTACAGGAAGCCTTACAGATTTGGCCACAGGGCAGACGCTCTCAGTTGCTGAGGCTCTGGAGAGAGGTGTCATAGAGACCGGCATGAGCGATAAACTGATAGAGGCTGAGAAAGCTGTTAGAGGCTACATCCATGCTGGCAAAAAGCTGTCAGTGTTTCAGGCAATGGAGGAAAGACTTCTTGATCAATACAGGGGCAAGAAGATCCTTGAAGTCCAGGTTTCCACTGGAGGACTCATCAACCCAGGTGTGGGTGTCACAGTGTCGGCTAGCAATGCTGTCGATCAAGGTCTTTTGAACAAGGAGACTCTAAAGAGTCTGTATGATCCCGTCAGTAACCCTAAAGGTTTTCACAACCCTGACACTGGACAGAAAGCATACTACTGTGAAATACTCAAGAAATGCGTTTATGACATTGATGGTTGCGTGTTTCTTTTTCCATTCGGGGAGAGACGTCTAACAGACACTTCTCCCACGAGTTCTCATAGAGTGTCCGTCGTCAGCAGCAGTCGTGGAGTTGAAATGTCAACGTATGAAGCATTCAAGGCGAAACACATTGACAAGAGGATGTATCTGTTTCTGGCACAGCAGGAAAGTGAATGGCAGGAAAAGTCCGTCGTTGACACTAGTGGAAGCCCACTGCACATTATCACTGATGTCAAAAGTGGCAGACAGCTTTGTCTGGAATCTGCTCTGAATCAGAGGTTTCTTGAAGCGTCTGAGCTTGACAGCTATTGCAGCGGGCGTCTCAGCATCTATGAGATTGCAGACCTTATATTTTCCAGAATGGTTGTTATTGAGGATGTTAACAGCCCCATTGCTGGTCTCTGGGATGTAGCTCAGAGGAAGAGACTGTCCGTTCTTCAGGGTTTCCAGCAGGGATTTACTGATAGAACCACCGCCTTAAGACTGCTGGAGGCCCAGGCCTGCACTGGAGGTATTTGTGATCCCTCTTCAGGGGACAAAGTTACAATATCTGAGGCTCTCAAAAGAGGTCTGGTAGATGAGGCACTGAAACAGCAGCTCCAACAGTTTGAGCAAGCATTTAATGGCATTGTTCACCCCAGTTCTGCAAAGACTTTGTCTGTTTCCCAGGCTCTGCAAGAAAAACTCTTGCCCAAGGATGTTGGTTTTCGCTGTGTTGAGTATCAACTCCTGACTGGAGGATTGATAAATCCTGATACTCAGGATAGAGTCTCACTGGAGGAGGTCATTCAGAGTGGCCTTGTTGACAAAGCAACTGCCTCCGTGCTCAAGGATGAGAAGTTTCACACTAGAAGTCTCACTTGTCCGAAGACCAAGAGAAGAATCACATTCAAAGAGGCTCTTGAAAGAAGTGCGTTTGACTGCCACACAGGGCTAAGATTACTGGAGGCTTCAAAAGTTCTTGGTTCTGCAGCCAAATCAGCATTTCTCTATGCTTGTGCATTTAACCAATAAACAATTGCAAACATGTTGGTCCAAAACCTTTGCAAATAGGAATTTCTTTGATTTTTCCTTTTTCTTTTTAATACCTTGATTTCACAGTCATATGCTCTCTTTTATGGTTTACACATATTTGATGCAACTGACGACGGTTCTTGAGTTTCAATGTTTTTAGTCTGATTATAAATGTAGCACATCAGTGCCCCACCCTTTTAAAGGTTCCCACATTGAGTAACAATCTTGTTGAAAACCCATCTGCTCTGATTGTAGAGATCTGTTGATGAGGAGAAGAGAGAGCACGGTGATAAAGTTAGCAAACTATTGCACTGGACCAAACAGACCCTGAACACTGATGGTAATGCTGTGAAAGATAGCAATGCCAACACAGATGCTTCTAATAAACCCCAGGTAAATAATATGTATTGTTCTTTTTTTTGTTTTTTGTACATTACATGATCCTTCAGTTTAATGGCAAATAGTATTTTTCTATTGAAAATGGTATGGGACTTTTCTGTCACAGTGTATGATTTCTAATAAAAACATAGTCCACTTACTGATTCATGTAATCCATATGTGTTACACTGTTCAGCAAGGGCTGGTTTACTCTATCCCCTGTTTATACTCACATGGTTAGTAGCTGTGATGTGTTTGATTATTTCACCCCTAATTCATTCAGTAAATATGTTGCACAAGCACTTATGATTCACAACAACCTCACTGACTCAGAAATGACACCACTTTTTCTTGTCATGGTTCAGTTCTGATTTCTGGCCTTTGTTCCTTAGCTTACATGTACTCCTCATACTATATAGTACATAGTAGGGCTGAACAATTTGGTTACAGTAATTCATTCAATTCAAGTCATGTTTCAGACATAATAACCCTAACCCTAACCCATAGCAATTTCCAATATACATTTTAAAGTCAAGGTTCAAAAAACACAAGATGGATCATTGTCATATTGGCTGCCATCAGGATATTAACTATTCTACTCAATGATGAGAACTAAAAGACATACATTGTCTGTATTGCATTTTTATATTGGAAAAAAATATAGAACAGTACATTTTTTTTGTTAAATAATTATTGTTCAGTCCTAATACATGCAAAATTCAAAATGACCCAGATATGGCTGGTTATCCTGGAGGATACATTGTAATGTTTAATGCATTACAAAGGTTTAAAGGAGTAGATTACCATTATTCATTTACTGTGGTGACTAGTTTATAGGTGTATAAATGTGTTTTCATAGTTTTAGACCGGATTTATAGGAGGGTTTATATTTTGCTTGTGGAGTACACAGCATGCTTTTATTTGACTCGTTTTATATGAATTAATCAATTATCAATGTGATTAAAATAAGTATACCAATACAATAATGCCAGGGTATGCACATGTGTAAATACTTTGTGATGTGTGAAGATTTGTGTGTCTTTTGACAATAACACAAGACACAAGAGCAGTCATGCAGAAGCAACAGTCATTTATTTGATGTTGTTTGGTGTTTTAGGTGTCAGTTGAGGAAATGGTCACTAAGAAGGAACAAATAGCAGAAGCCCTGAGGACCACACAAATGATGCTTAACAAACACAGTGACAGGTAAGAAACGCTGTTGTGCTTGACATGCAGACAACGCTGTCCACTGTCAAAACTCTCTGCCTCATCATGTTTGTTTTACAGAATGACAGAGGAGGAAAGAGAGAAGGCCCAGGAGCAGCTGAAGTCACTCAACCAGGCGTTCAGTGAACTCTCCCAACAGTGTTTGGATCAGACAACCTCTGCAGAAGAGGTTGGGCTCTACGCTCTCTGTTCAGTAAAGTGGATTGCATTAGTGTCTTATGTGTTTGAGAACAGTGCCACCTGATGTTCACTTGCATGACTAACCGTTTTACTCAAGTGCAATAGGACAAGTTGTCTTTTGCATCATGTATTTCCTCCTCTTACACTGGTTCATTAGGGAAGGACAGAAAACAAGATGTTTTCCACTGAAACGAAAAATATGCTGTAAACATGCTCGAATTTCCTTTGGCTTTGGTCTGGCATTTCACCATAATCTCTGTTCTGACAGGATAACAAATACATTGCATAACACTACAGTGTGTGGTTTGACTAACAACTCTCTTTTTGCAAGATGTTCCATTCACAGATGCATGATAGCTTTAAGTGTACTATTCGTCACTCTCCTGTTGCAACCCCTGAAGCAGTCTTGCACATGATGTTTTAATATGCCCATGTTTGTGTCGGGGTGAGTATAGAGTTTGTCTTGCTTTTGGATATTTGAATTTTACACAAATAAACAATTTTTGGTGTTTAAAACAGTTCAGTAATTTGTGATATTTTCCTTTTCTGCAGGTTTTCAATCCCAGTGATGAGACTGGTTGGCTTTGGACTGGAACCAATAGTTCCCTGACTGATGATATAACAGAGGCCCAACTCATGATCTGTGATGATTCCATACATGATCACATATACAAGTTCACGCTGGATGACTTCTCAGAGATGAGTGATGCAAATAGGTGCATACAGACTTCATACTTTTCCTCTGTCTCCCTCTCTGATGTAGCGGCAGCTAGGAAAGGGCCCAATTGTGAAGACCTGGTTGTCAAGGTGATAGAGATCAAACAAATCTGTGATGAAATGGAGGTGTGTTATACAGGCGACACACTTACCCTGGACAGGGCGTTTCATTCGGGTTTAATACCTGCTTCTGTCTATATAGAGATTCTACATAGACAACAGACCTGTCAGGATATGATGGATCCTAAATGTGCTGGAAATGTGCCACCCCTAGAGCCTGAGGAAGAGTTTGGACCTTGTAAGATCAATAGGCTGATATTAAAGTGTCTCAGCAGAAATGAATCACCAGCAACAGGGAGAAATATTAACACTCTTAGGTCTATTTTTCCTAGTTTAAGTGATCAAGAGGTCATGTCAAGGCTGCTGGATGCTCAGTTAGGTGTTGGTGATCCCAAAGAAGGTCAAAATGTAACAGCTGAGAAGTCAGAGGATGCTAGGAACCTCCAGAATGGTGACAAGCTAAAGGTGGATGCAGCCGTGCAGTGTGATTTGCTCAGCTCTAGTAGCACACTCGTTGTACTTGGAAATCAGCAGCAGTTTATGGGACTTGTGTTGCCTCACTCTGGTGGAATTCAAACTTTTTCCACCTCATTTCATTACCATGAACAAAACACCACTGATTATACAAGCAGTGTGTTCGGTAATTGGCAAAAGATAGTGGCTTTTTACATTCCAGAAACTTCAGAGATACTAGACATCACCTCAGCCATTGAGAATGGTTTGACTGACAGCTACACAGCAGATGTTTTAAAAGCTATAGAAATTCCTGATGTGTTCCCTGATCTTGATCAACTCCATGAACACTTTTCTTCTTGGCTCATGTATAAAAATCTAAGAGTTACTGGGTCCTATCAAGATGCAGAAAGTATAAAAGTTGACAACATCCCTAGTCCCACAGAAGCAAGGCAGTTATTCATCTCCTACCTAATGATGAACAGTTTCATTGATCTACAGTCAGGACAGAGGGTCGTAATACTCGATAAACAGCTGAGTAAAATGATAAACATCTTCCTTGAAGATGTGATATTTTCAAACACCATCGAGAATAATGTAAGTTCTCTCAGCATAAACATGGGCAATCCTTCAGAACAGTTGATGATAGATGAGGAAACAGAAGTCGGGGAAAACACACCAACATTTGATCCCCATGATTTTGTTTCTTCAGGCAATGGGAGGATTACTTTTGATGCACAATCACAACGCACATTTGACATTCATGATTTAGTTTCTTCAGGAAACAGTAAGGTTACCCTTGATGAAAATACGTATGTTTTTGTTTCCCCAGACAATGAGAGAATCATTGTGAATGAACAATCACAGCACACATTTGACCCTCATGATTTTGCCTCTTCAGGAAATGGGAGAATCTCCTTCAATGAACAGTCACAATACACATTTGATCCTCATGATTTAGTTTCTTCAGGAATTGGAAGGATCACCTTCAATGAACAATCTCAACACACATTTGACCCTCACGATTTAGTTTCTTCAGGAAATGGAAGAATCACCTTCAATGAACAATGTCAACACACATTTGACCCTCATGATTTAATTTCTTCAGGAAACGGAAGGATCACCTTCAATGAACAATGTCAACACACATTTGACCCTCACGATTTAGTTTCTTCAGGCAATGGGAGGATCACCTTCAATGAACAATCTCAACACACATTTGACCCTCACGATTTAGTTTCTTCAGGCAATGGGAGGATCACTTTTGATGCACAATCACAACACACATTTGACCCTCATGATTTAGTTTCTTCAGGGAATGGGAGGATAACCTTCAGCGAACAGTCACAACACACATTTGACCCTCACCATTTAGTTTCTTCAGGAAATGGGAGAATCACCTTCAATGAACAATCACAACACACATTTGACTCTCATGATTTAGTTTCTTCAGGAAACGGAAGGATCACCTTCAATGAACAATCTAAACACACATTTGACCCTCATGATTTAGTTTCTTCAGGAAACGGAAGAATCACCTTCAATGAACAATGTCAACACACATTTGACCCTCACGATTTAGTTTCTTCAGGCAATGGGAGGATCACCTTCAATGAACAATCTCAACCCACATTTGACCCTCACGATTTAGTTTCTTCAGGAAACGAAAGAATCACCTTCAATGAACAATCTCAACCCACATTTGACCCTCACGATTTAGTTTCTTCAGGAAACGGAAGAATCACCTTCAATGAACAATGTCAACACACATTTGACCCTCACGATTTAGTTTCTTCAGGCAATGGGAGGATCACCTTCAATGAACAATCTCAACCCACATTTGACCCTCACGATTTAGTTTCTTCAGGAAACGAAAGAATCACCTTCAATGAACAATCTCAACCCACATTTGACCCTCACGATTTAGTTTCTTCAGGAAACGAAAGAATCACCTTCAATGAACAATGTCAACACACATTTGACCCTCATGATTTAGTTTCTTCAGGAAATGGGAGGATAACCTTCAGCGAACAGTCACAACACACATTTGACCCTCACGATTTAGTTTCTTCAGGAAATGGGAGAATCACCTTCAATGAACAATCACAAAATAGATTTGATCCTAGTGATTTTGTTTCCTCAGGAACTGGAAGGATTAGCTTTGATGAACAATCACAGCACACATTCGATCCTCATGACTTTGTTTCCTCAAACAATGAGAAAATTAACTTTGATGAAAATATGCAGCAGACATTTAATCATAATGTTTTTGTGTCCTCAGACAATGGGGGGATCACTGTCAATGAACAATCACAGCACACATTTGACCCTCGTGATTTAGTTTCTTCGGGAGATGGGAGAATCACCTTCAATGAACAATCACAACACACATTTGACCCTCATGATTTAGTTTCTTCGGGAGATGGGAGAATCACCTTCAATGAACAATCACAGTACACATTCGATCCTCATGATTTAGTTTCTTCAGGAAATGGGAGGATTACTTTTGATGAAAATACACAGCAGATATTTGATCCTAATGTTTTTGTGTCCTCTGACAATGGGAGAATTCCCCTCAGTGAACAATCACAACACACGTTTGATCCTCATGATTTTGTGTCTTCTGACAATGAGAGAATTCTCTTTGGTGAACAACCACAACACATATCTGATCCTCCCAATTATGTTTCCTCAGACAATTGGAGGATTACCATCAATGAAAAAATTAATTCTGATTCCACAGACACTGGCATAGAGGAGAAAAGTATGTCTCAAAATACTACATGCCAGACTAAGCCCGATGAATTTGCAGAAAGAGTTTGTGAAAGTAGTTCACAAACCGATGTTGGAGATACTCTCAATGAATGCCTTGATATTCCAGCTTCTGTAGAGATGACAATACTTTCCACATTAACTTCTGTGAAAAACACATATGTTGGATCATTAACCACGATGTGTCACTCTGAGTCTGCAGTGACGCCTATCTCTCAGACACAAGAACCCTATGATGCTGAGTCAGTGTGCAGTGAATCAAAAACTGTCAACTTGGTAGAGGGTGAACATGAGGGAGACTATGTACCAGATGCACAAGTGGAGAACAGGGTGGGTTTAGATGTCACCTCTGGGGGACATCATGACATGGGTGGTGCTCTCAGTAAGGGCCTGCAGGACAGAACAATACAGAAACAGCTTGATCTACAGGCAGATGAAAGGGGAAATGTTGAAGTAGGTGAGGAGGAGTCTGTATCTTTTTTAAAACAGATACTGTCAGATGGACCCGGGATCTCAAATATTACTTTTCCTTCAATAGAAGAGCAGCACCTCTTAAAATCAGACTGCACTGTTAGTACTTGTGAGTCTTTGCAGTCTCGATTATTCACTGATGCTGTTAAGATCCTTAACGTAGACGTCAAAGCAGACTTGTTCCCAGAAGAAAAAGGCAACCAATCCATCTCTGTTGATCAAAATGTGGATTTAATTAGTATAAATGAAACTGAGAACACACAGGGGTCGACTGAAAGTAAGGTCACAGACATTGTGCTGGAGGAGGATGTTGAAGAGAATGTTAGCACATTAGATTGTGTGACTAGAGGAAATGGAGACGAGAGGAGTCATTATCTGCAAACCCTCCCTCCATCTGTTTCTCCAGTGAGCTCACCCTCCACATGGAATCAGGAAACTATGACGTGTATCAGTCCTACAGACAAATCGCCTTTACTGGCTGAAGACACTGACTCACTGGTCTTAATCAATTCCGACCTGGCAGATAGAGCTACTGCATCTGTTGAGATAGAAAGTGCTACTCTAGCTACCCAGTCACGTCCATCTACACTTATCGACAAAACCTCCAACAACAACAACCCCGATCCAGAAAGCCACTCTTATCATTCTAATAAACCGGACAGCCCATCTATTCATATTGATTCTTGCTTTACTGGATACAATTCCCCACTGGGTAAAGAGACATTAAGAGAGAGTGAGTTAGATGAGTCTTCTCCAAATCACAATGGATTGTCTGAGGAAAGTAGATGGAACAATGACACAAATGCTGTTCAGTCACCTGTTAACAATGAGCAAAATCGAAGTATGTATTACTCATCATCGGGGGATTTGGTTGAAAGTGCAATTACCTCAGTTTCTAGGGGTGACCATAGCAACGACAAAAACATTGCAGATGATGGCAGTCGAATCACATTACCTCAGTACACAGTGCTTCACTCTGAAAGTGATTTTAGTGTTGGTTCTGAGCCCACGTTCTCTGAAAATGGTGTGAGATCTCAACAACAGAACTCCTCTCAGTTAGCTGTTGTTGTTTCCAGTGAAATAACTGCATCAAATTTGAGCAATCATGAAGTTTCTTGTGACACACTTCTAACTGCTAAACATCCATTGGACTCAAAGCACAGTGGTTCAGATGAGGCTGAGTTACACTTTGAGAGTTTTTCCCTAGAGAGACAACATGAGGACCTTATTAGCTGTTCTGAGCAGATCTCAGTGTCAAGAAGTGAGACAGAAAATGAAGAAATTGAGGCAACTGTGTGCTGTTTACATCTACCTTCTGCATCATCAGACATCATCTCAGGACCGTCTGAAACTAGCATAAGAGAAATGTCAGGATCTGTTATTCTACCAGAAGGGAATGGATTAGAAGTAAAAACTTCAGAAAATCCACAGAAAGTGACTGATGACTTGACACTCTCAGCTTCATCGATGTTTTCTAATGCTGAGAGTACATGTGGAGATCACCTGGAGGGAATGCTTAAAACAGACACTAATGTTGGTGAAACTAAAGTCACTGACAGCAATATCATCAGTAATCCGGATAGTCAAGAACCGATCCTAGACGATGGAGAGATTTATGAGGGAGACACAGCTCATGAACTTGTAGAACGCAGTGAACCAGGTCTTCTCATGGATTTGCCAAAGCAAAATACCTCTAGCTTGAACAACAGTGAACACAAAAATCCAGTATTAATACAGCACAAAGTCTGTGAGAAGACAGAAGAGCCAGATGACCCAAATATACAGCTGCAAACACTGCAACATCTCAAGACGGTGTCCTTAAGCCAGGAACTTTCAGTGCGTCAGGAAGTGATGGACACTCTTAGCGGTGCTCTGGGAGGTGAATCTCAGGAAGATCAGCAGGAGCACAAAGAGGCAGAGGATGAGGGCTCAGCAGAAGAAAACCTGGATCTCAGTCACAAACCATCTCAGTTGTCTACTGACTCAGATGCCTGCAAAGTTGTGGAGATCAGAAATAAGGTACTGTGCTGTTTTATGTTCTTTCACAGTGAAGCTAACCATATACTTGGATGTTGGCTTGATTTGCTCCATTTTTATGTTGTTTTTTTTATGCACAGCTGGTTTCCATCCAGGATTTCTTAGAGTGTGTTGGGAAACTCCAGGATCACGCTGACATTTTAGATGATGTGAGAAAAGACCTTTTAATCCACACACCCACTGGAAAAAACATGGAAGAGCTGCAGCTCCAAATCGAGGAATGTCAGGTTAGAAAGGCAAATGTATTCTCTTTGGTGTAATATTTAATAACGTGAAATCCAATAATTCACAACTTTTCCATGTATTTACTACATAGATGTAGTAGACCCTAAATAAATCTGCTCTTGTATCTAGTCTCTAGAGTCCCAACTGTCTAAATTGGCTGGTGGTCTGGCAGTTGATGTGGAAAAAGCAAAATGGCTCCTAAATTCTGCTCATGATGACATCCCCATACAAATCCACCAAGATCTGGCCTCAATGTATCTGCAATTAGAGCCAAATTTCACCACTGTTTCCCAACAGTGTGCTGAAAAGAATCACTCATTAATTCAAGCAATGGAAACACAGAAGGTCAGTGGTGATCAATGCTAATTAAAACAAACAAGTAACGTAAATCATGTGTTGACTCATGTAAACTTGGTTTCAGGGTCATTTGGAATCGATGTACCAGAAACACCTCAGTGATCTTGAGGAACTTGCTGGCCTCATCCAAAATGAATCTGAGATTCAGGGCATGGATTTGAACTCATGTGATGTGGACATGCTGAAACATTGTATCCAGCAGAACAAGGTACATTTTCCATCCAATTAAAAGAATCATTCCAAATCTACAGTAATTGCAGAAACTCACTCATTCATCTTTTCTTGTTCCAGGATACAGAAAGCAACTTTCTAAATGAAGCTAGATACAATTTGGAGGATGTCACGTTTGATATCCAGAGCTTTATTTCTGAGCACGCTCAGTTCTTGAGTGCCACTCAGAGCAGCTCACTTCTGAAGTTCCTCAGCACCACTCAGCGAGCTCTGCGGGACCAAACTGAGAAACTTGTTACACGGAGGACAACCTTAGAGGTCCTACTGGACAAAAGAGAGCAGGAAAACCATGTGAAGGTCTGCTTGTAAAAGTGACGTTTAAGATCACAGGTTTCATAACAGTGTGTACATGTTTGCTTTGCAAAACAAAGTTAGTAACACATGCCTACAATGCACATAGTGCAGGCTGTGCTCTGACAGTTTTATTACTCTTATGTGAAATTATTTATTCAATAGAAGAAGAGAAAACTGAATTTTAGGACCTTTACACTTTTTCACAGCTACTTCACTGTTGAAATGAATTATTGTCTTTTCCTTCCAAGATTTCCGATTTCTCTAAATGTGAATGTGTTTTGGAGTAATAACTGTCTTGCATGCTCTAGTGCTTGATCACTCCTGCGCACTAACGTTTGTGGTGGTTGTATTCTACAGGCCTCAAGACAGCAGTGATCAACTAACAGTGGAAAAATGCACCCTCTTTGCTGGAACACAGCAAACCCACTAACACACACAGTATAATGTCCTCCAGTGCTTATTACCATCCCAAGACCAAACGTGGCAAATGACATAAGAGCATGTTTACAGCATATTAGAGTTTGGCACTATTACGGTTAAGGAAAGATTTTTATTTTGCATGTTTCTTTTGTGTGCATATAAACGTCTTTCTCATGTTTAGAGTTCCTTTTTCCCACGTTTCCCTGAGTTGTTTACAATATAGGCAGTCATGAAAACCATTGGAAGTATTTTTGGGTTTAGCACAACCCAATGTTTTACTGAGTGTGCATGTGTGTGTGTCCACATGAAAAACGTGCTGTTGTTTACTTTTGGTGTTTTTGTTTTTTTATGTGTTCATTTTTCAGTCTTTATTGGAGAAGCACAAGGAGTTCACAGAGAAATTAGAGGAAATGTGTGATAATCTCACCTTGACTGAAAACCGCCTGATTGGTCATCAGCAACAGACTGAAAGCGCTGAGAGCGTCACAGATCTGCAGCAGTACCAGCATGAGCATCAGGTTTGATTTTCTTTGCTTTTCTAAAATGTGACTGTTTGCCATGGAAAGCTGCTTTATTCCATGCTAATACTTCTTCTCGTGCTTTATATCTGCCTGAAATGAAATAAGGCTCTACAAAAAGACGTACTGACAGATGCCAGTGCCTTGAATGAGGTCATCGCCAGTACTAAAAATTTTCTGGAAGAAAACCGGAACAAGTTGATGCCAGATCAAATCGCCGTCATTGAAAGCAAGTTGGAAGAGGCTAAAAGCAAAGCCAAGCTCATCAACCAGCGGGCTGAGGAGTCCAGAAAAGATCTGGAGAAGGTTGTTACCACAGCCATAAAACAGGAGAGTGAAAAGGTCAGAATACTTTCATATGTGTTCTCTATAAAACCTATGCATCATGATTTATATACAGTAGTTACTTCAATTGTTCTCTAATGAGTATTTTATAAACATTTCATGTATTTATCTTTTCAGGCAGCAGCTGTTGAGCGACTTGAAGAAAGTAAGAACAAAATCGAAGGTCTTCTAGACTGGATATCTAACATTGGCAGTGAAAAAGAGAGCAGCTTGAATCAAAGTGACCCTTTAAGCAACGAGAATGGAAACCTGCCAGAGCAAACCTCCACTAAGGGACTGATAGGCGAGAATGACGATGCCAACGGAAATGCTTTGGAGACCACTGAAAATGATTCTGGCAGAGAGACCCAAGGCAATAAGAACGCCTCCATGGACCTCAATAAGCAGTATGACAGGGTCAAGGTATTGTTCATTATTTGTCTACAGTAGTGTACAGACTTTGATGTTGGCTTCTCTATAGGCGCTTGATGGTGTGCAAGAAACACACAAAAAGATTAAGAAGTTAATTCTAATGCGGATAAAACAACAATTTAAAAAACTTGTTTGATAGGATAAACGCTTCTTGCTCCCGCCCGTCCCTGTGCTGCCGGTGTATACAACCAAACGCTCCCTCAATCAGTTCTGATAGTATTGCTCCACAGAGCCACACAGCATACAAGAAGACCAGAGGCTGAATAAATCATAAATAACAACAGAAATCCCCAAAACTTACACACTGTAGCTTTAAGCCTATTAAGCAGCACTTTCCAACACCTTTTCTTCATGATTCCATCTTGCCCTGTCTCTCATTATGTCACAAAATCCATGAACCTTTTATGTAATCTTCCTCTTACCCTGCTGCCCAGTAGCCCTATCTTCAGCATCCGTTGACCAATATAGTCACTATCCTCTGCACGTGACCATACCATCTCAACCTTGCCTTTCTTACTTATGAAAACACACAACTTCAAATTTTAATTTTAATAGGAAAGACTGGAAAAAATAAAATTCAGACCAGTATTTACACCAAGTAATGAGACCAAATAATATACCAATAACTATCGCCATTTGTACTGCTATTGTTCCCACAGGCTCATCATCAGGAGATTCTGTCCCAGCAACAGGATCTAATCATGGCCACCCAGTCTGCTCAGGCTCTGCTCGAGAGGCAAGCCAACGTTCTGTCCCCAGAGGAGAAGGACAAACTGCAGAAGAACATCCAGGAACTGAAGGGACGCTACGAGGCCTCGCTGACACAGGCTGAGCAGCAGATGAAGCATGTGCAGTGTGTGCAGGAGGAGCTGAAGAAGTTCCAGGATGACTGTGAGGAGTTTGAGGGCTGGTTGAATCAGTCCGAGGGAGAGATTCAGGGACTGGGTGCTCCTGCAGCCTCCCTCAATATCCTCAGTGACAAACTGCAGCGACAGAAGAGCTTTTCAGAAGATGTGATTTCCCACAAAGGGGACCTTCGCTTCATCACCATTTCAGGACAGAAAGTACTGGACGTGGCTAAAGCCTGTGGAATGGGTGACCCTGCAGCTAAAAACCCACTGTTGGACGTGGACACTTCAGGAACATGTTCCACTGTCAAGGATAAACTGGACTCAGCAGCAAGTCGATACAAAGCACTTCATTCACAGGTATTTTAGGCTGCAGTGACATGTTGTTGCCACTGGGTGGTAGCATTTGTCTTCATAGAGAGTTCACAAACTCTCTGTACTGCTTTGCTGTCACACCGTCTTCTGTAATCACTGTCATCAAAATGACTGTTTCAAAGTAACTTTGTATTGAGTCAAGATGCATACTAATGTGATTTCTGAATATCGTATCACACACAGTGCATCATTTCATGTCCTCTGTTTCAGTGCAATCAACTTGGCAACAACCTCAAAGACGTGGTTGACAAGTACAAGAAATACGACGACTCCAGCGCTGGTCTTTTGAAGTGGCTTAACATTTCAGAGGAGGAGGCGAGGAAGCAGCAATCAGATGCCATAGCAGCCGAACCTCAAACACTACAGAAACAGCTAGAAGAGACCAAGGCAAGAAACACTGCAAGTCAGGGCAGATTCACCTAGGTCTAGTCTTACAGCTTTATCCCTGGTTGTGGTCTTTTTAAGTATCTTGGTGTGAGTTTTTCATAGTTCAGTGATGCCTCTCTTGTTATATCCTGTGTTGGCCACACAGGGGTCTGATGAAAGGGCCCCTTTTATCTGTCTTTCCATGTAAAGCAATGAAAATAGTTTTCCAGTTCAAAAAGGCTTTCCCTTACTGACCATCATAAACCCTGCGTGAACAGTCGTAGATGTTATCTTATGAATATTCCAAGTAATTTAATAAAGAAAGTTTTTTTTTTTTATGAGTAACATATGCATAACTTGGAGCATTGACTGGGAGTCAAGGATGTGGCACAGTAGACCTGCCTTACCATATACAGTGTTTCCACTGACTTAAGAGCAACAAAGCTATTTTTAGCTGATTGTTCAAATTCAGACCCACATGTGAGTGGTTTGATTCTTGTTATTAGCAGCTTACGTAGCCCTACGAGACGATAAGAAAGTCGGCTGACAGAGATGTCTCTGTAAATGCTTTTGGCTGCTGTTCGCTTCAACATTTCTCTGTGGGGAGGTAGTGACTTACAGCGTAGATATGCCAAGATAACAGGCGCCTGTGAGCCAACCAAGGAGCTATGTGCTTTTGGCTTTGGTTACAAATCACTGCAACAATCCAGGGCTTTTCTCTAAGTGTAGGCAAGCAGGTACAACTATCTATGCATGTGGAATGATGCAATATTACATAGATATAGTCCATTCTTGCACATTATACACTTGTTGTCCATCCAAATGCAAAACCTAAATGATGTTATATATAAATGAAAAGAGAGGACGTGCATTTAAAGTGGATACCATTTTAATTGATATGATTTTCTTTTACCCAACTGATGCACAGGCCCTGCAAGGACAAATGACAGGACATCAGACTTCTGTTGACACACTACGCAAAATAGCGGAGTCTTTGATAACATCGGAAGGAGATCTGCTGAGCAACCCGGAGGAAATCCAGGAGACAGTAGGTGAGGGAGGAGAAATAAAAGTAGAAAGTGTACTTTTGAACTGTACACATAATACTGATGTTTTGAAAGGTTTGTATGTGTCTTTGGTCAGTTAAGTGTTTCTCTCAGTCTCAAGGGTCTTCAAATTAATCTAGGAGAATCTATGAGTATCCTAAAACACTTCATCCAATCAGGACCCAGAACTTTGCAAAGAGCCGGTCCTTTCTGCTCATAATGTTAGCATGTTTGTCACTGAATATATATTCCAAAAAATTTTTTTACACTAACCAAAACCTTGAGACTGTAACCCAAAAACTGAAACTTTTGCATTGTTCATTTCACAATGCGTGTCATGTAGTTAGAATCTGCTCAGGTTGAAAGACTTGCCTCCATGTGTTCCAGATGACATAACGGAGCGCTACGACAACCTGTCTAAGTCTGTCAGTGATCGAAATGAGAAACTGCAGATCACTCTGACTCGCTCCATGAGTGTCCAGGACGGTTTGGATGAAATGATGGCATGGATGGAGGGAGTGGAGGCCAGTGTCAAAGAGAAGGAACAAATTCCCCTGGACTCTGCATCTATTGGAGATATCCTCAGCAAAGAAGCGGTGTGTCTTATTTTCATCTTTTCAACACTGAATAAACAACATACTGTTAAATCCTCACACGCTCCTTATTCACTTTATGTCTCGTCAACCCTGTGTTTTTCAGGCATTAGAGCAGGACATAGCAAGTCGGCAGAGCAGCATCACAGCCATGAAAGCCAAGTTGAAGAAGTTTGTGGAGACCGCAGACCCGTCCGCCGCCGTGCTCCTGCAGTCAAAAATGGATGCTCTCTCTCAGCGCTTCTCCGATGCTTGTTCCACGCACAAGCAAAAGGTTTCCCAACTGGAGCAGCTGAAAGAAAAAGTGGGACAGTTTGAGACGGTTGCAGATAAAGTTCAGGAGTTTGTTGTGAAGCGTTTACAAGATCTGCATGAGACGGACGGTCCAGGAAAAACGTTCAATGAGCTGTCTCAACTAATGCAGGTGAGTACACTAGTGGTGCATTTCTAGTTATGAGATTCTTTGAATATTATACTTTTGTATAGACTGATTAATACTTCTATTTTTATGTTGGTAGAGTACTAAAGCTGAGATGGCTGAACATGCCAGTGATTTGGTGAAGCTGCAGACACTCTCCAAAGAACTCACTGAAATAAGTCCTGATGGTAACAAAGCCCAGATCCAGAGCAAGATGGACAACATCTCAAACATTTTCACCACCTTTAAAGACACTGTCCAAGAAAAGTAAGTTAGGAATTATCCTTCCTTTCCCTTTCCGTGATATATATTAATATGTTAATATCGATAAATACGTGATGTGACTGACTCTTGTCTTCTACAGAGAGCATGAGGTATCATCCTGCCAGGACCAGTTGGGAGAGTTCAGATCTGCAGCCAGTGTGCTCACCAAGTGGCTAGAGGAAACAAACGAGAGAGTACCTGCTGTTCAGCCAAGCGGCAACGAGAAAAGTCTGGAGAAGGAGCTGCAGACAGTCACTGTAAGTCATGACATAAATAGAGAACAGTTTGTCTAACTGCTTTTAAAATGCTGGAACAAGAGACTGTGATGTTATTCTTCACATATTTGTTTCCTGTGTTTTGCATTAGATGTGTTTAATTATAGTCTTGTCCTCCCTATACACTCGCCACTAACCCACCAGACCTAACTAATGGCAGATAAACGGCAAGTTTTCACACAGGAAAGATGTGGAAATGAATTATAGTGTTTTCAGCTTAGACATTTATTTCTTCCCTTAATGTTAGAAAGAAAAGGCAGACAAAATCAATCAGTTTGATGTGTGTTGTAAATGTTTTCTGTCATCTGTATGTGTACATATCATTTATCTGTCTGGTCATTTTTTTTTTTTTTTTTTTTTTTAACAGGAGCTTTTAGATGAATGGACATCCAAAGACCCTGATGTCCAAGACCTGAACAGTAAAGGATCGGCTCTGTGTAGCCTCATCACTTCCCTCACATCTCCTGCCAAAACAAAGACAACCAACAAGTCAGGTAAACATAAGCACACTCAACTAATACGTGTGAAGCATTCAGTGGAATGGGAAGCATGGTGTTTGGGTTCCCTTACTGTCTGAGTACTGTCTCATCACTAATGCTTGTCAGTGTCTGTCTTTTACACAAGCTCTGTCTTATGTCTTTGCATCAGCTATTACTAACGGTGGTTGTCCGGTGAGCCATTCCTACCTAACTAATAAAGGTAATGATGTGTGTATGTGATCGCTGCTACTCGTCTACTGTGTCGGTACATGTATAACTGTTATAAAAGGCTTTAATAATTCATTGTAGCTGTGTGTCCTGGTTATGAACTGTAGAGTTACTTTTGACTGTTCTCCTCCTGTTGTGCTGAACGTGTTCTTAAAAACACTTTCAATACTGTTTTAAAGAGTATTATTATTATTATAATATAATTTATTGTGATGCCTGCTGCACCAGTAAGTGTTTGCTTGTATTATAACAACAGTGTCCCATTGTTATCAAACACCTTCTTATACAGAAGCACTACTCTACTCACAGAAAGGAAAATTGATGGAATTATTTTGAATGTCTTTAGAGCTGATGGGAATTCAGCAGAACATGTCATTCGTCAACGAGGGATACGCAAGCCTAGGGGAAGTGCTAAAGAGTCGAGCGACAGAGCTGAGTAGCTCGGTGCGCGATGTAAAAGAAGCCCAAAAGGACACGGAGGACATGATGACATGGCTGAAGGACATGAAGACGACTGCAGCATCGTGGAACAATGCAGCCACAGAGAGAGATTCAGTCAAGACACAGCTTGAGCAGCAGAAGGTACAGTAGTGCTGTTGTTGCTGACTAAATTGAGCTTTTGAAGGACAATTAATTATGCTTAAAATAAAACGGCACATATTCTTCGCTGATTTAGTTCTGTGGTGAGGACTCATGATCAGGGCTGAAGTCATAGGATTCAGCATTTATAATTATTTTCATTCTCTTAGGCATTTGAAGGCGACATGAAACAGAGGGAGGAGCAGCTCCAGAAGCTCAGAGAGAAGCTCCTCAACTTGATTAAGACTCATCCAAACTCCCCGGAGGCAGCAAAGTGGAAGCAGATGTTGGCAGAAATAGGTAGGTGTTGTGTCCAGATGGCCCAGGACATTATGTCACTGAAACTGTCAAAGTCTGTTGGGCGCCATATTGAGCCTCATCTCAGCCCTGGTGTTTGATCAAACCTTTTACAAAATGTCACATCATGTAGAAAATATCTCCAGTGACATTCTTCATATCCACCTTGTTGTCATACCCACCACAGTAAGTATGACTCAGTGCCTGCTCTCTGCCACGCAGGTTAAATTAACACATTCTCCTCACTGCCAAGTCCTGCACAGTGAGCGCTTTACTCACAGAACAGCAGGACATTAGATGGAAAGTTGTTTTTGTGCTGACTAATATGGATCGGTGTGGTTGTTTTGCCCTCCTGCTCAGATGCTGGCTGGACAGATATCAGCGGCTCTGTAGAGCAGAGGAAGCAGCACCTGGAGCAGTCCAACAAGAATTTGGACATCTTCCAAACAGCTGAGCTGCAGCTCAGTCAGTGGCTCTCAGAGAAGGAGCTGATGATGAGTGTCCTTGGGCCCCTTTCTATTGACCTGAACATGCTTAAGATGCAGAAGCAGCAAGTTCAGGTATAAATGGTGCACGTTATTTGGGTTTTTTAAGGATTTTACAAAACGTTTTCTGAGTTATTCTTCTTGATTGGTTTCTTCCCTTTAGATTCTCCAGAATGAATTTAAGAGCCGTAAACCTCAATATGAGCAACTTGAGGAAGCAGCCTCTGCCATCCTGAGTACCTCGGGCAACCAGGACCCTTCTAATGGAAAACAGGTGAGGGAGCAGCTTGTTGTCATCACCCAAAAGTGGCAAGGCCTCACAGAGCAGCTGGACCAGAGAGACAGCCTCATCGACCAGGCTGTGGTGAAGACTGGACAGTTTCAGGAGTTACTGAAGACTCTGAGTCACTCTGCCACTCAGCTGGAGAGTCAGCTCACCAACCATCAAGGCCACAGCACCCAGCCTGATGCTGTGAAGAAGCAGCTGGAGGACGTCCACAACATCTCTGCTCAGCTGAGAGAGGAAAGGAAAAATCTGAAGGAGGCTGAGGCCATCAACGCAGAGCTCACAGCGATGGTGACAGAGGATTATCTAAAAGCAGACTTGGCCAGGCAGCTGGACAGCATCAGCAAGCCTTTCAAACAGCTGGAGGAGAAAGCAGGTTGGCCTTGTTACTTAACCTAATAATGTGGTGTTGTAATGTTTGGAAAGAGGAAATGATTCTATTCATGTTGAATCACTTTAGATAATATTTATATTCTATGACAGCTATTTCCCAACAGGCTGAACTCATATTGTATTTGTAGAGTATTCTGGTAAACACTGTTTTAGTCACCTTGTTTATTGGAATCTAGCATAGTTGGTTCTCACTGATGTTGATGACAAAATTATATTTTTGTGTAAAATGTTTAAACCACTTAACTAACTTCCGCTTTTTTTACTTGTAGCAAAACGGATCGAGCAGCTGAACTCGACCTTTGCCAGCTCTCAGCAGTTCCATCAGACCTCCAAAGACTTCCAGTCATGGCTCGGTGAGAAGCTCCAGGACCAGTCTAAGCCCCAGGCCATCTCTGCCAAAGTGGACGTTCTGCAACAATCGCTGGATGAGCACAGTAAACTCCAGAGGGCACTCAGCGAACATGAAGAGATTTATAACACAATTGTTGGGGAAGGGGACATGCTTCTGCAAAATACCGATGGTGCAGAGAAGTTGGCACTTCAAGGGCAGCTTACCACCCTCCTTTCTAACTGGGAGGAGGTAAAAAGAAGCTCTGCTGAACAGGGTGACAAACTGCAAACTGCTCTACAGAAATCTCTGAAGTATCAGGAGCATGCAGAGAATCTGAGCTCATGGATTCAGGAGTGTGAAGCTAGTAAGGGCAGAGTCAAACTCACCACTGACCCCGTGGCTGCCGAGAGCTCCATTTCTCAAGTTAAAGCTCTGCAGAAGGATGTTGACAAGCACAGGAGGATGGTGGAGCAACTAGACACGGCTGCAGAAAGCCTTCTGGAGGTGGCTACTGTAGACACACAACCTATAAAAGAGGAAAAGGCTACTCTTGGCAAAAGAGTGGACAGTTTAGTCGAGGATCTGCAGAGCAAGAGGGAGTCTCTGGAGAAGATTTCACACACAGTTAAAGAATTTAATGATGCCTACAGAGAAGCGAAGGGCCAGCTCGAGGGAGCTAAGAAGCACATGGATTCCTATGAATCACAGGGAGTTCAGGGTCACAGCAACAAGAACTTGACCAACATGAAAGCTCAGCAAAAAAGTTTAGAGGGAGTGCAGAACCAAGTAGAGCACATGAAGAGCTTGGCCAAGGACCTTGTAGTAAATATCCCAGACGCTGATGGTGTGACCGATCTCTTACTGCAGGCTGACAGTATCGAAAAAGACTACAGTAACTTAAATGAGAAACTAGATGAGACATGCCAAGTGTTGGAGGGTAAACTGCAGGGTATTGGACAGTTCCAAATCAGCATTCGTGAGATGTACACCCAGTTCACAGACCTCGATGATGAGCTGGACAGCATGGCTCCTGTGGATCTTGACCTGGCCCCTCTGAAAGAGCAGCAGGTGTCCATCCAAAGCTTTGTGTCCAAGCTGCAGGAGCTGATGGCCAACACAGCCAATGCCGGAGACAGCTGCAAAAAGATGCTTGAAACTGAAACCTCGCCTGACCTGTTAGGCCTGAAGAGAGATCTGGATGCTCTGAGTAAGCAATGTGGGAAACTGCTAGACAGAGGCAAAGGCAGAGAGATGCAGGTGCAAAGTACACTCACCAAGCTGGAGGAGCTGTACGACAAACTCCACCAAATGGAAAAGAAACTTTGCACGGCTGTGGAGAAGGAGGCAACCCAGGAGGCAGTTGGCATGGAGACAGACGTCATCAACCACCAGCTGGAGGCCTTTAAGGTACTGTGTCCCCAGTTTGACATTTTTCTCATTGCATAGGCCTAAAAAAAGATTTTGAAATTGCATTATTGTCATTCCTCTGGTTAAAATGAGTTCTATGACTGAGTTTGTGTAGGATATCAGCATAAAGGTCAATGTAAACAGTTTGCACCACATTACATTTGCACCTGTTTTGTGCTCTTGGGAGATCAGTACGAGTTGCTACAGTAGAGAGATATCACACGACGACATAATTGTTCTCACGGGACTTTGCTCCTGTTCTCACACTGATATCAACACACATTTTTTCAGATAATAAAAAGCGTAACATCGTTACATTCACATTTATTGAGGTTTCAAGTTTCTATTTCGCTGAATACCCCAGTTGAGATTAGCCGTAACTGAGAAATGCCTGCATATTTGAATTAACCGAGCTAAAGGCTGTAATCTTTTCTTGTGCTCTTACTTTTTTCCCCGAAAAAATATACAAACACTATTTTAGATGCTGTTCATCCACAAACGCTTGCAGTGTTTCAGATTAGTATCAGCAGGCTCTCAACTGAAAACACTTGCTATTTTATGACGCAATCCTCAGGGGAATGCTGCCTCATTCAGGGCATCTGTTGTTAACAAAAGAGCTGCGGCCCATATGCAGTGATGGTGCAGGAGGGTTGGACCCTACAGCCAGGTGGTCACCAGCAGGGTGTCACTTTGGTCATTAACGAAGCCGAGCCTGCATTCTAATCTCGTAACACTGATATTCTAACCTTCACAGCCTGACATTATCTCATGCTCTGTGGTCAGAGGAGCGTGGTGTTAATGTGGCTATTATGACAGAGATGCGTGTTGGTAAAGTGATGTTTAGTGTCTATTCATGCTTGTCCTTAAGGTTGTAAAAGTTTGTTAAATAACTGCTGCATAATTCTGCCTTTATGCTTAATAATTGCTTGTAAAAAATCTTCACCATTAATGGATTTTTTTTTATAACTGTTAAAATTAGAATTAGCATCCCCCTTGCTATCAATTATTGCTTGAGCCCATTGTTTATTGTGGAAGTGTGAACCACCCTGGGCTGCAGGCATTTTGCAATAATATCCTAACAATTTGTTTTCAGTTCATCTGACATTCCATATTATTTCCAAAATTATGGAGAATCAGTGTGAGATCAAACACGGGGAGAACCAAAAGCAAGATGCAATTTTCTTTTTTTTAGTTTTCCAAAAGAGGATTAACCTGTATTTGATGGTTAAATGACTAAACACTTAATTTGCAGTGTTCGATCACATTGCAATAAAACATTGTAAACGGATGAGCATTGGCAAATGACACAGATCTTTCCTAAGATGTAGGTCAAGGGATTTTGTTTTCGTTCAAGGGGGTGATGTACTTTGATAGCAGGGCTACACCCAAACCCCTTGTTGAGTTACATGGATTAAAACATCGTTGAGGTTGTGACGATGGAGGTGTCAGTCGGTTTGTTGTGTTTATTATAGTTCAAAGGACTTGCGGGGTAACTATTAAAGTGATTGATTCAAATTGTTGCTCAGCAGTGTTGTCATGGTGCATGTTTTTACCCCTCTCTTTGTCCTGCCACTGAGGGCATGTACGACCTCAGCTGTCAGTGGAAAATCCCCCTTGTACTCACTTAGGCCAATACTTATTATCAAAAGAAGAATCATGAACACTTGAATTGTTTCTTCATTTAGTTGCAGCATGAGTCATTGTAAGATTTTGTCATATTTAGTTTTTTGTCCACTGCCAGTGGCTCTGGGTGTAGGTAGGAGGGCTTCTTCTGTGGCTGGTGAGAGAGAAATAAACAAAGGTGGTGCCTATGCTTTTACCATTTTAGGTAAAGTTTAGTAAGTGACACGCCTGACTTCATGTGTTTACTCTTATTTTTTCCACATGAGATCTGTTGAAGATTTTTCGACAAAGTCCTGGCGGGTGTACGTTATATATTTCAGTGCAACCTAAAGGGCTGTTCCAGTGACTCAACACCAATGGGGGGTTGGTGTGGGTTTCTTTTTCTCACTTCTGCTCAGACATTACATCAGTGTGTGTTTCATTTTGAAAAGACATTTCTGCCTTCTGAATCATACTGCAGCTCACCCGATTCATTGAAGTCCATGGTTAAAAGGTGTCATTGAGGCCACATAGTCTCTCTTACTCACTGAGATGACACATTCAGACGTGAAACATGACACCTTTATGGGCCACTTTCTACACAGGTAGTGTGCATGTTGTTTTGCTGAGGGGCATTTATGTCATGTTTTCCTTTTTTTTGTCATATCTAATGGTAACAAAAATATCTTTTAGTTCTTGACAGCAGTTTTTTTTAACCATATTATTTACTTTTTCCCATTTCAATTTATGATTTTATAAATTAAGAAGAAAAACGAGCAGATTGAAAATGGGAATAACTGTTAATTGCAGCACTGATGTTGTGTGTATGTGGTATGACTGTCTGACATGGGCAGACAAGGTTCACACATGCAGAACTGAGCAAAGACTTTACAATAGTGCAGGTTTTTATGGGGGCAGTAAACAACCCAGGCACCAAAAATAAATTCCTGTTATCATCTCCTCTATCCTCCTTTCTTTGCCTTTCCCGGTCAGTGGAAATAAAAAGCCCCTTCATGCTCTTGGCAGAGCCATTGGTGTTGTATTACCTGGGACCTGTGCCCCCCACAGCATTCCACAGGAATTAAGAATTATTTCATGGGTCCACAGCTACTATCCGTCAGAGGAAAACAATGAGGAAAGTGAGAAAAAATAAATGGTATATTTCTGTATGGGGTGATATCATCTGAGTGGGAACTGCTGCTGCCTGTTTGTCTAGGTTGTTATTTGTTCCTTCTGTGAAGTAGAAAAGCCGGTGCATTCTACTTCCCCTCCCCTTTCTCTCAGTCACTGAAGAAAAGTGAGGGATTGTGTCAGGATGCAAGAGATGGCTTAGAAGAGAAGTGATATGGGACATGCAGACATAGGGGGGAATTAGAAAGAAAGAGGGGGGGTGGAGGGTCATGTGTCCACCAATCAACATGTACCGGAGCGGCTCTGAGCACAAATGGAGTTGTGGCAGATGTTGTCTGAATAATGAGCGGGGGCGGGGCATGAAGGCCTCCGCCAGGAGGGTGTCTGTCATTGCGAGAGGAGCGATGAGAGAGAAAGGCCAGGCTTTTTTGTTTATCCAGGAGTACCAGCTCTCCTCTCCTCTCCTCTGAACTACCCACAGTTTTGGTCGAGCCTGCTGGATTTGTCTGCGGATATTTTCACTTTGCACTGAAGACTTTCCTTTATCCCGCATGGATGTGGCAGGGCTTTCAGGGGAACAGAAACACTGTGGACCAGAAGGCTCATGATTAAGTTTTGGCTAAAGACCGAGCAAACTCAGAGGAATATGTTTGGGATGGGTGACTATTGAAAAACTGATGCTGCTAAAAAGTATTTTTTTTATATATATATATATATTGTTCACTATATTTGTATCGGTAAAGTCTTTATTTTTTAATTTAGTGTTTAGTGTTGTGGAGATTTAATTTTGATAAACAAGAGAACATTTATTGTTTTTATTTTAAATTATTTTGCACACAGTGGCTTTTAATATTGGTTAGACATATTTTACTCCTTTGTTTTTAAAAAATTACTCCGTATGCACTAAAGCAACATTTACCTCTAAGGATCATCTTTTATTGTACCGAGTAGTAGTGGCAATTGTTGTAGCATGGGCAAACCGCTGAGCAGACCAGATTGCCTCAGACAAAACCCTTCCTGTGTGGGGAAGGGGGAGGAGGAGGACCTGAACATTGATGACTGCTATGTGCCCCAGAGATCTATTTATAACACCGTTCGACTCAATGAACAGATAGATTCGGGCTCTAAAGGCAGCCTTTCCTCCCGGCACTTCACCAGCACCTTACCTTACACGCACCGCACATTAGACCTCAGCAGCCTGTGTGGAAATGGGGTTCTCTCCGCATCAAGTTCATTTGAGTTGCGGAGCAGAAAGCCAACTCTGCTGCATGATCGCATGGTCTTTGATGGACTTAAACTCAATGGGAACACGATCAGGGCAACTGATGTTGTGCTGCCCAAGTCACGACTCCAGGGAGGAGATAAGAAGGACCATCCTCATCATCGACGGTCATGGCGGACTTTTGCCCCCGCGAATCTGGGCGAGTATCCCAGCCGCAGTGGAACCTTGTGCTCTGGGAGTGCAGAGAGGCCGAGGCTGATTAACGGCAGGAGAGGGCAGAGTATGACCAGCTCGCTGACATCTGAAGAGGACTCCGGTTTGTACAGTCCTATGGTGGAGAGGGAGAGACATGCTCATCGATACCACAAAAGAGCAGGCCCCAGTACAAGGAGCCTGTCATCCTCGGAGGCAATGCATATGTCAGGGGACCTGAAAACACTGCGGTCGCTCAGCTCAGGGCAGGAGGAGTTCCCCTTCTCACCTGTGAGGGACAACCAGTCTCTTTATCATAGTAGCAGTTTGGTCCAGGAGCAGCAAAAGGCAGAATCTGGTGTGGATGAGCTCAGTGGAAAGGTTTCTCTGAGCAATGGCGAATACAAATACCCCATAGAGAGGTCCTCTTCAGGTTCAGCCTACAGGACTCAGCAGGACAGTTCTGGATGGCATTCAAGAACTTTGACTGACTATGATGAGCTATCGACCGCCGAGCTGTTAGAGGATGTGTCATGTCAGGAAGACTGTGAGTTGGTCAGTGTGGTGGTGACAGAGCCTGAGACATACAGGAACTCTGTAACTCTGCCCATAGACAGCCGCCAGCAAACAAAACCATGTACTGTGCAACAAGAACCATCCACATACAACATGGACGAGCTGGAGGAGTTTCTGCAGTCAGTGGAGGCCTGTCTGCCCAAAAGTTTACAGGCATTCCATCTTACGGGGGAGCACCGGGAGATAGAGGCCATCCTGAATGCTGTTGCCGCTTGTCCAATAATTGACCAAATGGATTATTTTTCCCCACAGGTGCCGAAAAAAGATACTTTCTTTATTCCCAAGTTTTGATAATTGGCTGGTTAAGCAGGTTTTACTTGATGATACGCCTTTTTCCTGGCTGCTGGCTTGGTGTTTTTCTTACATATCTGATTACATGATAGGTGAATTAGGTTTTGCTCACCAGCTCGGTCTGTAAGTGTGATCATGCACAGCTGTGTTTTAACTAACAACTGTCATGACCTTTTAATAGCTACTTAATGGTTAGAAAGGTGTTTACGTCAGCAGAATTATAACAACACACGTCAAGGGATTGGGTTTCAGGAAGTGGAAAATTGACCTGGCATAATGCTGAACTCCTAGGACTACATCTAATGATCATTGTCATTTAGTCTGTTTTAGGTTTCAACTGTTATCTCTTTAAAAGGTCGGGATATATTGGAAAAAAAAAAAAAAAAGCAATCACCTGACCAAAGGTTTATTAAAATATGCAAACCATGGCATTTGAGCATATTAAGATCTTTTATTATTATGTTTTCCGCTTCGAAAAATGCTAAATGAGATCAACACAATTTAAAACCCCTGTAAAAGGGAAATTGTTCAGAATGAGTGACATTTTCATTTTGTTGTAGAATAGAACAACAATCCACTGACTTTAATGGACATTCAAGAAATGTTTAAAAGTCATTCAAATATGTTCCATTTGTCTTTAGGCATTCCAGAAAGAGCACATTGATGCTTTGCAGACACAGCTTCAAGACATCAACTCCCTCAGTCAGGGCCTGATCCAAACCGCTGCCAAAGGCACCAGCACCAAGAAGCTTGAGGATGACCTGGAGGGCGTCAACACAAAGTGGAATACTCTTAATAAAAAGGTTATTTATTTTATATGTGGCAGTATTACAAACAAAAGGACATATAGGCAGTGTAATGACTCATTCGTTCCTGTTGTTTCTTATTATGTCATCTTTTTGATGGGTTTCTGTGAAGCTGTTTAAAATGTCCCAAAAACAGGTGACTATATTTATTTCTCCATGTGCTCGGCAGATTGCTGAACGTTCAGCCCAACTGCATGAAGCCCTGTTGCATTGTGGGAGGTTCCAGGATGCTCTGGAGTCCTTGCTCAGCTGGTTGACCGATACAGAAGAGCTCGTGGCCAATCAAAAACCGCCTTCTGCAGAGTTCAAAGTGGTGAAGGCACAGATTCAAGAGCAGAAAGTAAGATGGTGTCGCACGGTGCAAACACACCAGCAGTTCCTTTCTAATCTTTCTATTTTAAGCGAATCAACAGAACACTACGAGTTTGCCATTCATCTTATTTAATTGACATCCATTGTTAAACAAGAGTGTGGAACACAAAGCTTTCAATTTAACGGACACTTAATTTGAGTCTGTTAGATTTACTGTTTTTCACAACCAAGCGTTGCTTGCGGTTAGAGCATGTTGAAGGCGCCCAATAACTCTCCGCCCTTTGTTTTCCGTCGACAGCTCTTACAGAGACTGTTGGATGACCGAAAGCCGACAGTGGAGCTCATAAAAAAAGAGGGAGGGAAGGTCGCGGAGCTGGCAGACTCTGTGGATAAGGAGAAGGTTGCTAAAGAGATTGAATGCCTTGGGCAGAGGTGGGACGCTCTTCTCAAGAAAGCTGGAAACAGGTCTGTATGAGGACACCTTTATAAATGCAAGTCCTCAGGTGCAAAGGAAAAGTTTTGAGTTTTCAATCTCAAAAAACAACAATACAGCATTTTTACGCATTTTTTCCAGTGATTTTTAAAAGCTGTCTGGATATTTTCTTGTATATTAAGGGATTTGTGATAAACTAATTCAACAGGCTACCAGCTGCATGCTAGTCATTCAGACTAATTCATTTCATCATTGAACTTTTCTGAAAACATCAGTTTCCTTTAATCATGGTCAGTTCACAACAAAAAAATATGTCAGTCTAAATAAAGGTTTTCACACAATCACAAGCGAACCAAAATCTATTACCTAGGCACCATTTCATTTTATATATGAAAATAAACGTTTTCCTAATAGGTTAATATCATTAATATTATATCATTATTGATGATATAATATCATTGTGTGTCAGGCAAAAGCAACTAGAGAGCATCCTGGTGGTCACCCAGCAGTTCCATGAGACTCTTGAGCCCCTGAGCGAGTGGCTCGCTGTCACAGAGAAGCACTTGGCAAATTCTGAGCCCATCGGCACGGAGACATCAAAGCTGAAAGATCAGATCTCTCAGCACAAGGTATATACACCATTTTACACCATAAACATACCTTTTCTAGATGTTTTTATGTTCAGTCACGTTTCATCTTTTCTCCATTGGTGCTTGATACTTTAAGTTGATGCTTTTCATTGTTTCATTTCATTTCAGTTTGATATTTTCTGTGTTTTTTTTTTACGTTTGTCTTTCGTTTGTTTGTGTCATATTTCTTGGGCGTTTTTCCCCATTCCACCCGGTCAAGGCCTTAGAGGAGGAGATTATGAATCACAGTAAAGACCTGTTGCAGGCGGTCAGTGTGGGTCAGATGCTCAAATCTGTGAGCTCAGTGGATGATAAGGAGTTTGTTCAGTCTAAACTGGATTCCACCCAGGCCAGTTACATAGAGCTCCAGGAGCGATGCAGAAGGAAAGCTGAGATGCTGCAGCAGGCTCTGGCAAACGCCCAGCTGTTTGGAGAAGATGAAGTGGCTCTAATGAACTGGCTCCACGAGGTGCACACCAGACTGGGTGAAGTGTCCGTGGAGGACTACAAAGCAGAGGTTCTTGAAAAGCAGCTGGCAGAACAACGGGTACACACTCCTCCCTAGGCCAAACCATATGATTTCCTTTTATTTAAGTTGCACCAATCATTTTTCAGTTGATTCACGTGCCGTTCTTTTTTTGTTTACATTGGAGAGTTTTGTGTCGCTCTTTGTTAATGTTTTCAAGTTGTGCCTTTGTTTGCAGGAACTTCAAAGTGATATTGTATTGAGGAAGAAGAATGTTGACCAAGCCATCTCCAATGGGATGGAGCTACTGAAGCAAACAACAGGCATGTCTAAAAGCTATGATTTTCCCATCAGGAAATACACTTCACAGGTTTCTTGCCGTATTCAGGGAGCAGCTCTAGACTATTTTTGCTGAATTGTAGATGAGAAAATTAGTTGAAAAGCGAAACACTAAAGTCCTTTCATGAATATATGTTATTTAAATTCTATTCATAGGCGACGAGGTGGTTGTTATCCAAGGTAAACTGGATGGTATAAAAAGCAAATATGCCGAGATCAGCTCCATGAGTGACGGCGTTTTGAAGACACTGGAACGTGTTTCGAGTCTCTCATCTAAGCTGCAACACACTCATGAGGACCTGAACTCCTGGCTGGAGAAAGTGGAGGCTGAGATCAGTGCTTTTGCTGCTCAGGAGCCAGTGGGAGAGCAGCTTGTCCATGCACAAGACAGACAAAATGTAAGTTTAATGTGTTTCATTAACACACCAACTCTTTTTTTAATACATCTTTACAATTTAAATTCTTACACTGGTGTCTTTCATACATGTTTGTCAAGGCCTTGCTAAAGGAAACCAAAGACCACAAATCTATGATGGACAAGCTGAATGAGCTGAGCGGCTCCCTCCTGGATCTGATCCCCTGGCACACTCGTGAGGGTCTGGACAAGCTGGTAACTGAGGATAACGGGCGGTACAGAGCCGTGCGTGACACCATCACCCAGCAGGTTGACCAGATCAATGCTGACATTCTCAAGTCACAGCAGGTAAACCCGAGTTTCATTCATTCTTCCTCTTCTACTAAAAGTAAAAATATGTTTTGTGAATGGGCAATATCACATACATTATATATATATATATATATATATATATATATATATATACATGTATGTAACTATCTGTGTGTTTCCAGTTTGAACAGGCAGCAGATACTGAACTCTCCTGGCTCTCTGAAGCTGAGAGGAAGCTGCTGTCAATGGGTGAGATCAGACTGGAGCAAGATCAAAACTCAGCTCAGCTCCAAGCACAGAAGGTTAGTCCGTCATACTGCGTGTGTGTGCGTGTGTGTGTGTGCGTGTGTGTAGGGATAGACACAGGCCTCCATTTAATTGAAGCACAGTAAACAGCGGTTTGTTTTGTAACATCCAACCAAACTTACTCCACCGGTTCTCCAGATTTTCTCCATGGACATCATGAGGCACAAAGATGCTGTGGATGAGATCGTGAAAACAGGAAAGGCCATCATGAGCAGCAAAAAAACAGAGGAGAAAGACATTTTGGAGGTAAAAGGGATTTATTTTATAGTTGAAGCAGTGTATTAAAGTAAACACACTATAGGATTTGCTCGCGGGCGTCCCTCTCCACATTGTGTCACTTTAAGAATTGTATTTATATAATGCCTAAATCTCAATCTCAAGTCACTTTAGGTGTTAACATAAGTTAAAATGATATTTTTCGTTCTCAGGCCAAGACCGAGACTCTTTTGGAGAAGTACAGTGTCGTGAGTCAGCTGAACTCGGAGCGTTGTCTCCAGCTGGAGCGAACCCAGTCACTGGCCAGTCAGTTCTGGGAGACCTATGAGGAGATGTGGCCATGGCTTCAGGAAACCATGACCACCTTCAGCCAGCTGCCCACTCCTGCCATCGAGTATGACACACTCAGGCAGCAGCAGGAGGAACTCAGGGTAGGAAGATGTCCAGTCAAACACTTATCAGTGAAAATGATGGAAAATGTAAACTAATTATTTCACATCCTCTCCAGCAAATGAGGGAGCTGATTGCTGAGCACAAGCCCCACATTGACAAGATGAATAAGACCGGGCCTCAGCTGCTGGAACTGAGCCCAGTGGAGGGAGTGCCCATCAGAGAGAAGTACACAGCTTCTGACCAACTTTACACCAACCTGAAGGCCGACGTCAAGCAGAGAGCGGCCACACTAGACGAAGCCATCTCCAAATCCACTCAGGTGAGAAGCTGCTGTTTTTCCAAGGAATTTTGTCATATTTATACAGTACATATTAATTATGTAAATATTATTTTAGTTATTTTTATTTTCATTTAATCTCTTTACAGTCTGTCTGTGTTTGATATGTTTGTGAAAGTAGTTTTTTGATAACAGCAGGTTCAAACAGGGATTATACTTATGTAGATAATTTTCTTTATATAGGACATGCAAGAAAAGCCTTCAAATTGGCAATCCAAAACAAAATTAGTGTGATGTACTTGTTTCTTAGTATAATTCATGTATTTCATCAACAGCTTTCTGATTATTGTGCTGATACGGAGGTGTTTCCTTCTCTTGTTCTCCACCAGTTCCATGATAAAATTGACCCCATGCTGGAGTCACTGGAACGCATCGCTGAACGCCTGCGCCAGCCTCCGTCCATCTCAGTGGAGGTGGACAAGATTAAGGAGCAGATTAGTGAAAACAAGGCCGTCTACATGGATTTGGAGAAACTGCAGCCTTCTTATGAAACACTGCGGCAGCGAGGCGGGGAGATGATTGCGCGGTCAGAAGGGGCAGACAAGGACATGTCTGCCAAAGGTATGGGAGATATAAAAAAATAAATTAAATGAAATAAACAACAATTTTTCCATGACACCTGTCAGTTGTGAACGTATGAGATGTGTGTTTGATTCCTTTTGTTTTCACTGTCATTTTAACCAGCCGTACAAGACAAAATGGACCAGATGGTGGTTCTGTGGAACGACATCCACACCTTGCTGGAGGAGCGCGAGTCGAAGCTGCTGGATGTGATGGACTTGGCAGACAAGTTCTGGTGCGACCACAGTGCTCTCATCATTACCATCAAAGACAGCGAGGACCTGCTGAGGGAGCTGGAGGAGCCCGGAGTCGATCCTTCGGTCGTCAAACAGCAGCAGGAGTTTGTGGAGGTACAATTCTCCAAAGTGACATTGCTGTGACAAGGAATTTCTCATAAGAATGTTTATTTCAACGGCACTTTATTGCCACAGGGATTTAAGGAGGAGATTGACGGGCTGCAGGAAGAGCTTGATGTGGTTCAAAACCAAGGGGCGGAGCTTATGACTGCCTGTGGAGAGCCTGATAAACCCGTGATAAAGAAAAGTCTTGATGAGGTAATGGATTACATTCAAAACCGTGTTTGCCGGGTTTTTTTTGCCTGCTTGAAGCTTGTGGTGTGACACTAGTGTTATTTCTCCAGGTGAATTCAGCATGGGAACATCTCAATAAGACCTGGAAGGAGAGAGGAGAGCAGCTGGAAGAAGCCATGCAGGCTGCTGTGCAGTTTCAAGATGGCCTGCAGGTACTTTTATACTTTTTTATTACCAATTCATGGATTTTCAAAAGCAGTGCAGTAAAACTTTGAATTGTTTTTTTTGATAACTTACCACCAGACCTTTTTTTTTGTTGTTTTCAAACATTTGCTTTTATTGTTTAACCAGTAGGATATAATAAAAGTACTTACATACAGGATTTATGTGTTCCATGCACTATTTATGAGTCTGCTTGTTTTTATGGCCTTCTAATGAAGCCACAGATTACAGTGCTTTTCATTGCAGTTGATTAAATCATCGTTTTATGAGCGCCCTATTACTTTTGAAACTATTAACACTAACTGCAGTGTTTTTCTATGTTTTGGCTCACACTTTCATTCATGTGTGGTAAAAAAAAAAAAAAAAACAGCTGCTTACATTTTACTATAGCTGTAAAGATTACAACCACACGCTTTTCAAGATGATAATGTTCATTTTTAGGTCTTGTTTCTTACTTTTTATTGTTTTTGTTTGCTTGATTTATCAAGCATATGGATTTGCTGAATTAAGTGTAAGATTTATTGCATAACATGAAACTAAGCGTGAAACCAGACTCCCTGTGCGCTGAGCTTTGTTTTGTCTCGCTAACAATGGTGTTTCACCTTGTGTACAGGGAATGTTTGACTGGGTGGATATTATGGAGAGCAAACTGGATTCAATGTCACCTGTAGGCACAGACCTGGAAACGGTGAAGCAGCAGATTGTAGAACTCAAGGTACAGTCTTGTATTTCTCTGTCAACAGCAACAGTTTTTAGATGTGTTAAAAGTGACAAATCTCTTGTGACCAGCCTGTGGTTTTGTTGACTGCCTCAGTTGGCCTGTTTTGTACAGATACAAAGGGTTTGTAAAACTAACTCCATAAACTGTTTTCATTTAGTTTGCTTCGGCGTACAATCGTATCACGGAGCTGGCATTGTCCGTATGACTTTGTCCTCCTGTTGACTGAGTGGGTGTAACTCTTGTTTGTGCTTGTTTTGGTCAGGAGTACAAAGGAGAGGCGTACCAGCTGCAAATTGAGATGGAACGCCTCAACCACCAGGCAGGTCTCCTGCTGAAGAAGGTGACGGAGGAGGCCGATCGTTGCGCCATCCAGGAGCCAATGTCTGAGCTCAAGATGCTCTGGAACAACCTGGACGAGAAGATCATCAGTCGACAGGTCAGACAAGAGAAATAAGCCATTTAAAAATGACATGTCTTAAAAGAAAATCCAATCAAATCACCTTTTAAACTTGTTTTTTTATTTTATTACTTGCTATTTAAAGGTCCTTTGTGTAAGAGTTAGTGACATCTAATAGTGAGACTGCTGATTATAATAAACAGAAGACTCCTCCACTCACCCGTTCCTGTCCCAAGCGTGTTAGGGAACTATGGTGGCCTTTTGAGCTGCAGTAGAAAAAGGCTTAATCTGAGGCTAAGAACGTATTAATGGGTAGTGTGTTTAATTTCTGCCAATAAAGACTCCTAAATGTTACACACTGGACCTTTAAACTGTGCCAATAAATCTTTTGCAGTTTCATATAAATTTGAGGTCAAAAGGCTGTATCTATGTGTTGTGATGTTTGTTTGTCAAGAGCTTCCCCTCGATGCAGTATCTAATGGTTTAATCTGTCATTAATCCAGCACAAACTGGAGGGAGGCCTTCTGGCTCTGGGCCAGTTCCAGCATGCACTGGACGAGCTGCTGGCATGGATGAGCCACACTGAGGAGCTGCTCAATGAACAGAGGAAGGCTGGAGGAGACCCCAAAGCTATCGAGATAGAGCTCGCCAAACACCATGTATGACAAACATCTTCTCATTTAGTGTTTTTTTTTCTCTTTCATACAAATTTAAATGAGCAGTCTTAGTAAACAACTATGGGATAAACAAATGAGTCTCAGATCCGTCGTAAACCCGATCAACACTTGACTTTTCATTAAATCCAAAAGGGCTAAACACTTTATTCCATCATCTTCTACTCAGATTTAAGTGCTTATCAGTATAAATCAACTTGAATCGAAACATGTCGATGATGGTTGGAGTCTGGTACGGCTTTGTTTCTCAAATCCATCCACCCAACATCTTGCTCTCCTGGCCACTTTATGTCCACAGGTTCTTCAGATTGACGTGTTGGCTCATAAAACGACAGTAGAGACCGTGAACAAAGCTGGTAATGATCTGGTGGAGTCCAGCGCCGGCGAGGAAGCCTCTAGTCTGCAGACTAAACTGGAGAACCTGAATCAGCAGTGGAAAGCCATCCAGGAGAAGACAGAGCAGAGGAAGCAACAGCTGGAGAGTGCTCTGCTTCAGGTATATGAAAAGTTATTAAGCCTATTTTGTGTTGTTTAATAACGTTAAACATAACAAGTTAAGGTCATGAAGCTTTTTTTTTTTTCTTATCCTCTTCTCATTCCTCTGGAGTTTCTATTCTCAATGCTGACATTTAAGGGTGTAGTTGTTGTGACATTGTACATCAGTAGCTTCACTATTTCGGGAGTCGAGTTGGTTTGTCAGGCATAACAAGCTTCATGATGATTAACAGGGTGAAGTGGAAGGAAGAAAACCTCTGTGCATGTTTTCTGTCTGTAATGCCTGGATCTGCTCAATAAAGTCTCCTCATGTTCGATTCTCTGACCAGAATCATTTGCTCCAAACCACTCTTCTTACCACACAAATGGGAAAAGCCATCAGCTGAGAGAATTTATCTGACAAAAGCACCCAAATTATCTATATGTATATATATGTTATTGCAAATTAGTCATTTTTAATTAAAGCAATAGTTTATAAGTTGTTTTTCTGATAGATTAATTGATCTAAGGACTTTTATATAGGAATAATAGCTCAGACATCCTGCTCTCTGAGCCAGAGATTGCGAACAATGACTGTGTGTGACAACTTTTGTCCTGACTCAGGTTGTATTGTGTTGCAGGCCCAAGGTTTCCATGGTGAGATAGAAGATATGCAGCAATGGCTGAAAGACACAGAACGTCAGCTGTTGGCATCAAAGGCTGTGGGAGGCTTACCAGACACGGCCCGGGAGCAGCTTAACGTCCATCTGGTATGTGTTTAACAATATGAAAGGCCGCATGCAGATGGCAGGGCTCGTAAGGAGACAACTATGTCTTTTCTGTGTTTTATCCAAAGTGTGAAAATTAAACCACGCAGCAATATACTTGCACCTCCCTGCTGAAGCGGACAAAAAGCTTTTAAAAGTGTTTCCAATTGATTCAGGCTCGTCTGACTATAATTAATCTAAGATCGTCTCCGTGCTTTGTTTTCCTTCTCTCTAATAGAGAAAATCCAGACACTCTTTAGTGAGCTCTCTCTAAAAGCAGCACCGGTGTTTTATGGAGCCAAAAAACAGAGGGATTACTTACGAGCAATAACTTTTTTATTAAATTAGTAACATTACACTGTTTGAATGTTTGTTTGAGTGTGGCTCTGAGAGTCTGCCTGTGCCTCGACATGTTCATTCTTTCACCATTTTTGGACTGGATTTGGACAAAGCAGGGACTAAGTCATTACATACACACCGAGCACTGCAGTGGCCCCGAAAAGTAAAAGTGGCGCTGTTTGGAACTGTAATTCACTCTGTTTAACAGAAGCTTTGCTCTCCTCATGTCATTGTTTGTGTTTTCTTGCAGGAGTTGTGTTCTGCCTTGGAGGTGAAGGAGGAGCTGTATCAGGAGCTGTTGAACAAAGGTCACCAGCTGCTCATGATGACGCCCGAGGGTCCCGATAGCAACCTGGAGCAGGACCTCGCGAACCTGAAGGAGAAATGGGAAGCGGTGCAGGGGAAGGTCACTGACAGAAAGGTATGGAGTCACTGAGAGGCTTTCACTGCCGTCAGCTTAATGACTCACAGGTCGAGACTTACATCCCAGCGAGAGATCGCTGACATGCACTCGAGCCACGACACTGTTGTTGAAAGCCTCTAATCCCAGCGCTGATAATGAGTGGTGTAAAGACACACACACACACACACACAGGATGTGGTCACATTTTAGATCACAGCAGGCGATACGCTGTCTGACTCAGTGTAGAACAACAGTGGTCTTGTCTCATATGTTGAGACGGTGAGGAGTTGACAAGTCCGCTGAATAAATAAGAGAGCGAAGATAAATCAAAGACTGTGTTGCTCTTCTTGAAAACTTATTTCAAACAAGAACAAGATATTCTGTCTTTTATTGCTGCATTAAATAAACATCAACATCCATCTTACATGACATAAAGATAAGTCATCTCTCACCATAGAGCTCCTCAGTCTGGGTAGCCTGTGCATTTGCAGGCAACACTTTGCGTTTGCATTTTCCTATTGACTTTGGTCCTGTGCCCGGTAATGTGAAGTCTGGTAGACTTTAGAGTCCCAGCTTCTGGCTGAACTCTCTGCAGCAATGTGACACTTCTCTGGAGCAGCGAGTAAAACACATACTTTTAGACAATAGATGACTTGAATGGCACTGCCATTTTTAGTAAGCCTCTTCCACAATAATAGATTACAACTCATGTAGGGTCATGTTTGTGATGTCATTAACACAGCATGTGTTGTCACGTTGTAGGTCTGTGTCTGAGGTTTTTCAGCAGTGGAGACTCTGTGGACATCGATCTTATTCAATTAAAAGCTCATCACTACATTTCTGTATCACCATCAGTCTCTGCAGAGGATGTTAGCTTCCTCTGTTTAAATTGCAGTCAGGTGTAGAAACATAATGGTTTAATTTTTTTTTCCCTCCCTCCCTTGTCATAGCAGCCAGATTTTATGTTTACGTTCTGTTTAAAGATAAAAAGGATAACAAGGTTATTTCAGGCACAACATGTGGACCGTGATGATTTGTTGTGTCTTCAGGTGAAACTGGAAGAAGCGTTGACGGTGGCCACAGATTTCCACAACTCTCTGCAGGACTTTATCAACTGGCTCACCCAAGCCGAGCAGACGCTCAACATGGTTTCGCCCGCTTCTCTCATTCTGGAGACCATCATGTTTCAGATTGATGAGCATAAGGTAATGTTTTCACACAGGGGAGGAGGATTATGTTGTTCATGGAGCAGACGAGAAATGTGTTTTTTTATGTGTTCGTGAATCTGTTCGTTTATCCAATTTTGCTTTTATTCAGCTGCATTTGATGGTGTGTTATTTCTTTAGTCAGTGAGAAGTTATAAATAATATCACTATCACATTTCAAATAACAGCAGTGTTTACTATTTCACTCGTCATCCATTCTGCTTTGCCATTGAGCCAAACAGTGACTCAGTGACTCCATCTGTTTTCTGGGTTTTTTTTTTTCCCAGAGCAAAGCACTTTAAGCACATTAATCACATGAATTAGATCAGTGGTTCCCAACCATTTTTTGAGGGATACATATTTTTATGATTGTATACATTGAAGACCGCCCTCCCATTACAAGAAATAATGTATTACTTTATATATTTTGTTCTTTTTCAGAAAAGACAAAACAATGGTTGAATTGAATATTTGACTGTTAAACCATAGTGATGTGATGTAAAAAAACATTTGAGTACATTTTTTTCTTTGGATATTTGAAACTGTCAGATAATGTAGGAACACATTGCTCCCTGTGTTATTATTATTGAGAGGTCTGAGAATGTATTTGCTGAGTTGTCTTTTTTTTTTTGCAAAATTCAATATTTGCTTCCCTTCTCCATCATTTACTTCACCTCTGATACCAGACCCAGTAATTCAGCTGGAAACCCTATGAAAAAGAGCATTGTGGCCCCCCATGGAGCTTTAAAACCCTCCCCCGTGGGGGTCGGACCCCTGCTTTCAGTGTCTCCTTTTACCGCTGACAGAAACCTCTCTCTGTATATCTGCAGATATTTGTGACTGAGGTGAACTCCCACAGAGACCACATCATCGAGCTGGACAAGACAGGCACACATTTGAAGTACTTCAGCCAGAAACAGGATGTCGTGCTGATCAAGAACTTGCTGCTCAGCGTGCAAGGCCGCTGGGAGAAGCTGGTGCAGCGGTCTGTTGAGCGAGGTCGACTGCTGGACGACAGCAGGAAGAGAGCCAAACAGGTACTGCTCTGCTTTTGCTCATATTGATTTTGCGTTTGAAATAGACATTGTTTCACTGCTGTCGGGGCTTTTTTGTTATCATTGGAAAGCTGTGGCAATATTATTTAAATCCAGTTTCCTATTCTTGCTGCAGCATACTGTGGGTTTTTTTTTTTTTAAGCAATGTTCTCGTATGTTCCTTGGGCCTGAAAATCTAATCATGTGAACATAAAACAGGACTCTGCAATAAATCAAATGAAATCTTACCTATTTAAAAAAAACAAAAAAAAAATGCTTTACACTGAGTTTGTTTCTTTATCCGTCATTAGTTCCATGAAACTTGGAATAAACTGATGGAGTGGTTGGATGAATCTGAGAAGACTCTGGACTCAGAAGTGGAAATTGCTAATGAGCCAGACAAGATCAAGATGCAGCTGACGCAGCACAAGGTGACAGAACGTCGTCTTAGCACAGTTCACTGGGAAAAGAAAAAAAAGGCTTCAATTGTGGACCCTTGACAGCATCGAGTTTAATTTATGTGACAGAATCAACCTCAATATCCAAACCTTTTTTCTGCATGCCAGAATAATACGACAGCTGTTTATTGCATTATATACAGAATGATTTAAGTTCATTTCATTTGTGTTGGAAGTAAATAATTGCATCATTTAAAGTTATTTATAGGAATTATAGTATCTACAGAATGCGTTAGTCATGCATTTGCTTACATTACATGCGACCCAGTTTTGACCCTCTTTTTGTTTCTCTCACAGAACATGGTCTTCTTAATCAGAATATACACGCACACACACAGATTATGATGCTATCTGACATGCAAACAGTAGTAATACTACTAATCCCTTCACTGTAACAGTAACATCCCCTGATAGAGATAGAGTCTATGTCCTTTAAACATAACTCAAATGCACAAGTGAGCTTCATGATGACATTTTATTCTTTCATACAGGAGTTCCAGAAATCACTGGGGAGCAAACACTCTGTGTACGACACCACCTCTCGAACAGGACGGGCCCTGAAAGACAAGACATCTCTTCAGGATGATAATCAGAAGCTGGATGACATGCTGAGTGAACTGAGGGATAAATGGGACACAGTCTGTGGCAAATCAATCGAAAGGTATGGATGAGTACATTTGTTGCCGTGTTTAATCTCAACCAGCTCCAGGTCACATTGTCTGCAGTATTTCTAAAGACCGGTTTGTTCATTGTGAATGGTTTGTTTCTCTCCTGCAGACAAAACAAGCTGGAGGAGGCCTTGTTGTTCTCGGGCCAGTTTACTGTTGCTCTTCAGGCTCTCATCGACTGGCTGTACAGAGTGGAACCTCAGCTGGCTGAGGACCAGCCCGTACATGGAGACATAGACCTGGTTCTCAACCTGATAGACAACCACAAGGTAGAAAACAATGCCAGACCAAGAAAACATAATATCCCAATTATTCCTCTCTTCTTTGGTGTTTTGGGCAGTTGGCATCTGCAGTGTTCCATTACCTTCTTTTGCAGACCTTAACAATGTACCCCAACGTTCTCTTCCCGTCCCCTTACTGGTTAGTGACAGAGCATCGAAACCCAGTTTCAAAATGCAAGAAGACAAGTTTGCATTGCTGCATTTAACAACACTCCCTTTTCCTTTCTTCAAAGAGTTTTTCTTATCACAATAGCAGACAGAGGACACATAAACCGCATGAGGATTAGACGATAAATGTAAACCACAAAAAGGACCTGCATTGTTGTAGCTTTCTATTGAACATGAAAGTTTTTTGTCCAGCAAAGATCCAATGTTTTTGATATTAACTGCACTTTGTCTCCTGTCATTTAAATTAAAAGGATCAGACATATGATTGAATTACACTGCACTTTGTTAGTAGATGAATAAATATACTGTGATGTGCCTGAGGAAAAAACCTGTCCACAAACCCCTGTGGATTTCTAAGAAATTACTGGTGTTGTGTATCCACTCCTACTCTCTCTCTCTCTCTCTCTCTCTCTATCTATCTTGCTCAATTTCTCTCTCTCTCTCTCCCTTGTTGTATATCCGTCTTTAAATGTAGCGTTGCCTGTTCAGACTGCATTCAGGAAACATAATTGGAGCTGCATGGTGAAGGAAACAGCAGCAGCTGTGATTGAATGGCATTTTCAGCCATAGTGTTCTGTATGAACATCCCTCTTGCCTGCCCAGTCATGATATAAAAGGAGCTGATAGTCTTGTTCAGCACTGTGTGAACTCAATGTAATCTCTTAATATTAAAATATTTCTATATGCACGTATGCTGTGTTTGTCTGACTCGGTCCATCCCTGATTGTCCTGCTCAGGTTTTCCAGAAGGAGATGGGAAAGAGGACGGTAAGCGTTCAGGCCCTCAAACGTTCAGCAAGAGAGTTGATTGAGAGCAGTCACAATGACTCGTCCTGGGTCAAAGTGCAGATGCAGGAGCTGAGCACTCGCTGGGAGACAGTGTGCAACCTCTCAGTGTCCAAACAGGCTCGGCTGGAACAGGCCTTGTGTCAGGTACTGTCGTGTGAGCACACTTTTAAAGGAGGTAAAGTGAGTCCGTGAGTTTTAAATCTGACGCAATCTGTGTTTTTTTTTTGTCTGCAGGCTGAGGAGTTTCATTCTACGGTTCACATCCTGCTGGAATGGCTGGCTGAGGCTGAGCAAAGTTTGCGTTTCCATGGCAGCCTGCCTGATGATGAGGAGGCACTGCGGGCACTTATTGAACAACACAAGGTAAGTCTTAAAAAATAAAATAAAATTAAAAAATTATTTTTTATTAAGGTTATACTGTATTTTGACAGTTGTAATAAAAAACTAACCTGCTGCTTTTTTTTTTTTTTTTTCCTGAGTAAACATTTAAGATTCTGTAATTGCATCACTAGAGCCTTGTTCCAATGTTAAAACAGCCATATGGTGGATGGATGTTTTATCGGTTTGCTGAAGTTAGAACCGTTTTGAAGATCAACTCTTTTCATTATGCTAATTTTAGGAGTTCATGAAGAAACTGGAGGAAAAACGAGTGGCTCTGAGCAAATCCCTCAGTATGGGGGAGGCTATTTTGACCATCTGCCACCCAGACTCTATCACAACCATCAAACACTGGAACACCATCATTAAAGCCCGCTTTGAAGAGGTCAGTCTGCATGTATGCTATCATTCACACACAGGTATAAATACTAAACATGCAAATGACTTTTGTTTCAACTGTTAACGTTGGTGGCGTGTATACCTCCGTACATATGATGTCAGAACAGTATGTGTTCCTCTGCTGTGCCTCTTTTTAGTTTTCTTTAATGTTTGTAATGTTGCTGTTGCAGGTGCAGGCCTGGGCCCGGCAGCACCAGCAGCGTCTGACCACAGCCCTCAGTGAGATGTTGACCACCCAGGAGCTGCTGGAGAATCTGCTGACCTGGCTACAGTGGGCTGAGAGCAACCTCAATGATAAGGACAAGGAGGTGCTGCCGCAGGAGATAGAAGAGATCAAAAGTCTCATAGCCGAACATCAGGTGAAAAAGTGAAACCGCTGATTAAAACCATTTCAAACTGTTTTGGACACTGTGTTTTATATTTATAGTATACAATAGTTTACTCCCTTTAGAGGACATCATAAAACTGTCAGCATGTTGTTCCCTTCAGGCTTTCATGGAGGAAATGACCAGGAAGCAACCAGATGTTGACAAAATCACTAAGACGCACAAACGGAAGACTGCTTTGGAACCCCAAAACCAGAAAACTCAGATCCCAGTCCTTGACAAAGGAAGAACTGGAAGTATGTATGCCTCTAATAACCCCCTCACAGTGCATGACCTGAGCCATCTGGCAGAGTTTTGAGTCACTGCAGGATGGATCAACATCCTCTTCTTCATTTCTTTTAGCACCTGGAATGATCTAATTGCTAATCTATTCCATTTGGTGTGAAAAACAGTCACCGTGAAGGTTTTTGTCTTTGACTTGCAGGAAAACGTTCTCCCACACAAACAATGTATGCGTCAGCAACACAAGCTCCCATTGAAACTAAGGACCCCCGGGTCAACCTGCTGGTCACTAAGTGGCAGCACGTTTGGCTGCTGGCTCTGGACAGGAGGAGGAAACTCAATGATGCCTTAGACAGACTGGAGGAGGTAATGCAGCTCCATCCGGATCTGCTCTCATTATTAATCCAATGTTTTTGCTGCACATTAAGTGCTCTGTGGTTGTTCTTATCAACATATTGCAATACCATATTTATTCTTTGCAGCTTAAGGAATTTGCAAACTTTGACTTTGACGTGTGGCGGAAGCGCTACATGCGCTGGATGAACCATAAGACGTCTCGCGTCATGGACTTCTTCCGTCGCATTGACAAAGATCAAGACGGCAAAGTGACCCGACAGGAGTTCATAGAGGGCATCCTCTCCTCCAGTAAGTGTCCACTATATCAATTCACTGCTGAACAGCATCCACGCAATGCACTTTTTTAACACTTTATGACTCTTCAATAGAATTTCCCACCAGCCGTCTGGAGATGAGCGCTGTGGCAGACATTTTTGACAGAGACGGCGACGGATACATTGACTACTACGAGTTTGTAGCCGCTCTTCATCCCAACAAAGAGGCCTACAAACCCCTGACTGATGCAGACAAAATCGAAGATGAGGTAACGGAAACTGTGGTGTACAGAATTGAGAAATTCTCACATTGTAGGATCATGGTTCAAGAAAAGGTTCCCTCTTTGCAGGTGACGCGTCAAGTGGCAAAATGCAAATGTCCAAAGCGGTTCCAAGTGGAGCAAATTGGTGCCAACAAATACCGGGTAAGCAGATTTTCACCTTATTTTGAAGCCAAAACTTGTCTTTTTCATCTAATACACACTTATATTAACTTAGATGGTCTTTTGTAAAGGTAAGTGTTAATTTATGATGAAAAATACTGATGATAAAACCTCTAATCTTTACCTATTTTTTGTTTTATTGTTTTTCACATCACCAGTTCTACCTTGGAAACCAGGTACATAAGAATGTTTTTATCTTCCTGTTCAATACCTTTGTGCTCTTTTTCATGTACCATTTTTGCTTTACAATTAACACTCTCTGCCCAGTTTCCTGGCTGATATTTATAGACTGGAACTCAGAAGTAGAAGTTAAAAAAAGATGTGTATTCGGTCCTCTAATATAATTGTTGCTGAATACAATCAGGGCAGGAATTTTGATTTCAAATGTCTAATGATAGAAGCATTAAAGGCACCAGTTTATGTATTTACATTTTTCCACTAAGTGTTCGCTTTATTAAAATGGAGGCTGATCCAGGTATAATGAATATAAATGTTTGTATCCGCTTTTGAGTTCCAGCGAATACTATATAAGTGTGCCAACATCATTTCCGCCCATATTTTTTTATTGCTCCATGGGCATAAATTCATCTGCTGGGCATTTTGGGGAATAATGCTTACCGTGTGTGTCTTTGGTGCTTCAGTGTCATGGGAATGATTTACTGCAAAATTGGCTGACACTTTACTTTTTTTATGAATTTCTTTTCATAGTTTGGCAGCCTTGAAAAAAAGGAAATGAATACTTTTCATTTAGCGGCTAAGTTAATATTATATGTTTTGACAAAATTGCATGTTTCAGTGTCAAATACATGACTGATATGGGTTCATATGCCACATGCTCGCTGAAGCTTGTTAGATTAATGCAATTTTGAGGGGACAGGGGGCGCTGGAAGTGGCCAATGAACTAGTTTGTATTGTTGTATCACTTTAAATTGAATTGAAATAATTTTTTTGACAGTTTGGTCTGGTTCACTGCTTACATGACTCCTTAATCGGCGATGAGACAATAGCAAACAGGGAAAATCAAAATCTTACCCCCCACCTACACGTTGCAGTGTTGGAAAGCTGTATTCTGGTAAATGGTTAATTTTTAAAATGTTTCTTGTGCCTCGTTTTTTTTCCTCGCCAGATCATCATCACCTTTAATGTATTTGATCACTAAAATCACCAGTGGCATTAAATCATGACGATAATCATACCAGTGCAAGATCTTCTTTTATAAGAGATACCGTGTAATGCAATAGGTACTTAGTAAAGGGTCATCAGTGTTTGGTCGTGTGTGCGTTGTCACTCTGTGGTGGATTAGACAGAAATGATTTGAACCATTCCTCCATGTTGTGTGTCATTGGAGCTATAGCTGCATCTGATGTGCATCAGTGTCAAATGCATCCTGAGTATCTTGAGTGGTGGTAGTTGTAGAAAATGCAACAAAGTGCCCCGGACTGCAGGAGATTGCTGCCTGTCCATTTGATCATGATGTGAAATTGTTTGTTTTTTTTGACAGAAAGCATGCAGCTGTGATTGTGCTTATTGTGTGTGTTTGTGCTAATGTTCACGGTCACGTCCAACTGGCTGACGTCTGTTTCCTGTCACCTCATACAGCTTGAACCATGTACATCCATAACATGCTCAAGTGCATGCTCATGTTTGGTGAAGAAATATTATTATATGCTAGCGCCTCCTGCTGGTATAATAATAAAATGCTTTTTTTTTTTTTTCCTGTGCTCAACATTTAGGAGCGGTTAAAACTAAACTCACATACTGTCAATAGACATTACATCCCAGAATCATTAAAATTCACACATAATAACTTTGTGTAGATGTATAATAGCCTGATTGGGATCTAGAGTTATTGTGAGGTAACTCTGTTTTATTAAAGTAAAGATAGAGACATTGTTTTGTAAGTTATTTTATAAAACATAAAAGAAAAGGTTAGAAAAAAACATTTTTCTCACACACACACCAGCATAAACTAATAGAAACCAGTTGGAGTGACCTTTGTATAATTTGTGTCCTTGACAATGAAAACAGAACATTTGTGTTGTGTCAAAATTCTCTGCGTGTAAAAAGGTGTGCAACATGGAAAGGAAACCAGAAGCGGACTGAATGCATCTCTGATGGATGTATAATTTTTTTTTTTTGTAATTTAATGATTATTCTGATTATTCAACATAAAATGACATCAATTAAGTGGAATAAATCCGATGCTCAGCCCCACTCTGGTTTCCCGTGTCGCACAGCTTGCACTGTTCTACACAGGTCAATGTTTTCACACATCTCCTCTGCTCTCCTTCCCCTGACGTAGTTCGGAGACTCTCAGCAGCTTCGCCTGGTGCGTATTTTACGTAGCACGGTGATGGTGCGGGTTGGCGGAGGCTGGATGGCTCTGGATGAGTTCCTGGTAAAGAACGACCCCTGTCGAGGTAAGTTGAAGTTGGGTTCTGTATTCATTTATGTTTTCTTAGAGTTCGGCCTTTAAGAGAAATCAATTCTTGGCAGTTTTTTTTCAGTATAACATGTCTGTGACCCCGTCTGGAAGAAAACCTTTCTGTGTTTGTTTCCTGCTGTCCTCTGTATTAATGATCCATTTCCCTTCTTCCCCCCCGCGGAAACGTTCTCCTGCTGAACATGGTATCAATTCTTCTAGTTCATCACCACGGGAGCAAAATGTTGCGCTCGGAGTCAAACTCTTCCATAACTCAGTCTCCTATAGGTTGGCAAATCTCTCACTTTCTCACCTCGCTCCATGAACCCACCTGTGGTATGTGTGTCTGCACATCCGAGCGCGTGCTGCTTGTGTTGGTTCTGGCGTGTGTACTACCGTAGCTGTGTGTGTGTGGGTGAATGGCGTGGAACCCGCTCCACTCACCATCAAGTGTCACTCATCGCCGGCTGGTTTTCATGCATGCAGTTGTGTCTTGTCTGTAAATCACATCACCCGCTGTCACTGTTTCAGAGAAAAACCCACAATATCGCGTGTTTCTCTCTGAGCATGTAGCAAGCTTCTTATGAGCTGAGCTTCTTTTTGCAGTTTTCAGGTTTGCTTGACAATCCAAAAAAACTCACACTCAAAATGTGTACTTTTTACATAACACACAACAAAACTGAAACAGTTTTGCTTTCTTTGTTGACAGTTGTTTTGCGGTTAGTGGTTAGAACTGCATGTAAGCCAGTTTATGCTGTGAAGGTTTATTTATTTTTATTTTTTTTCTGATTTGGGCAATTGTGGTGTTTGAGTGTTTCAGGTGCACATTGATTGAATTAAATATTTTTAAACCATTTCATCAGCTGACAAACAAAAGTCCACTACTGTTGCACAATAATTGCAGTTGTGTTTAACAGAATGGATGTGATGTGGAACTGCATGAGTCACGTGTTTTCATCGTATTTTTCAGTTGTCAGTAGTAGTAAGATTATGTACTTATTGTTTTAGTTCGACGTTCCCTGGAAATCACTGTGTGACATACAGTAGTGCTAACCTTCGGGGGCGATTTATATAAACATTGTAATAAATAACTCCATTAAAATGGAGCAGTGCTTTTTACAATCATTTCCTTCTCACCTGTGGACGATGTTACATGGTTATTTCCAGGACTCCTCCAGAAAAGTTTGGGGAAATATTTAGCCAACCGAAGTGGAAAATAACTCACATAATCATTATCATCACCACAAAAAAAGAAATATTCATCTGTATTTATCCAACATGACTCATCTTGAGTGTGATTTTTGTAGCCAAAGGCAGAACCAACCTGGAGCTGCGAGAGAAGTTCATCCTCCCAGAAGGCACCACCCAGGTGATGGCGAGCTTCCGCTATCGAGGCCGGAGATCCCGGCCGTCGTCTAGAGGAGCTTCTCCAAACAGGTCCACCTCCAGTCAGAGCTGCCCTTGCCCAGCAAACCCAGCAGCGACCAGTACACCCAAGGTAAGTGGATCCACCCTGACGTGAGAGACGGATTTGGTTTTACTCCTTTCACGCCATAGATTGGTCATCCCTCACTGTGATTTGACTCTGATTCATCTGCCTTGATTATTTTTTGTGTTTGTGTTATTCAATCATTTCCATGTTCAGTTGTTTTGTGTGTTCTCCTTTCATCTAGTGATTTTTTTTTTGATTTCGAGAATCCATATGTGTCTTTTTGATTTGCCATTGTTTCCCAGACTCCCCAACAAATAAGCCGCAATTATGATAAGCCCTGGCTTACAAACAGCAAAACCTCCACTCCTCTTAAATCATCAGACTCCTTTGGGAGCCAAACTTCGTCCTCAGAGGTATAGTCACATAAACAACTGTCAGACCCAACTGAAAACTGCTGCATATCTATGAAAACAGAGTGTGGTTATTTAATCTTTCTGATTGTAGTTTTATTCTGTGACGAGAAACATGAAACACTTATTGATCTTTAAGTTCCTTTGATTTCACTTGGGTCGACAATATTTGATGTCTTCTCTTACTGTTGGGCTGTTTATTTAATTAATGCCTGACCAAAATGTTTGGTCAGGCATTTTAATGCTGCTGTGATATTAACATGTTGACGTTACATTCGTGCATGAACTCTCTCTTTGATGCTTTACTAATTCTACAGGTTTAACATGTTTTTCAAACACTAACTCTGTCATTCATTCATGCATCTTTTCCGCATACTCTGCACATTTCTCTGCAAATCCTTACAAATCGTATATAAAAAAGGAGTAAATTAAGGTCTGTCCTTTACAGATTACACCTGTCCAAGGCAGCAAATTACGTCTTCCAGGTTATTTGTCAGGTAAAGGATTTCAATCCAGCGAAGAGGGAACCTTGATCAGTGCTGCCGTACTGAAAGCTCGAGCACAGACTCTAGGTGGTGAGTACGAAACAACTGTACTATTGTTTGAATTATTATTATAATCACAGGAAATATTTGTAAATTAAAAATAAATGACCCATTTAGGGACATAGTAGGGACACAGTACATACACGTACAACACATCTCCAACGATGTCTCCATAAAACACATAACAAGATACAGTACATCATGACTAGAATGAATGTTTTTCTGTTTCCTGTTTCTAGAGTCAAGAAAGAATTCCAGCCGACCTGGAAGTAAAGCCGGAAGCAGAGGAAGCAGCCGCAGAGGCAGCGACGCCTCTGACTTTGACATCTCGGACATCCAGTCCGTGTGTTCGGACGTGTCCGAGACGGTCGGCGAGAGCAGCAGAGCGACGCCGCGCTCTGCTTCCCGCCAGCACGGAGGAAAACCCTCCAAGATCCCCACTCCTCAAAGAAGAACCACTCCCACGAGCAAACTGGCCAAAGGATCCAAGCGATAGTCGGTGGCCTTGAAAACACAACCCAGAAACTAGATGCACCCTAAAAACCTAAAGGACACTGGAGATATCTAACTTAAAAGACTGCAAATGTGTTGAGTGTTATTTAAATTGTTTGCGAAGATGTAAGATATTCTGTCGAGAGGCAATGTGGTTTTAATTTTATGTGAGAATGGATAGTGTTTTTTCTTTCTTTTTTTATGTATTTTATTTTTGTGAAAAAGAAATGTCAATTTGATTTTGTTGTATTTTATTTTATTGACGATAAAAACCTGTAGAGGTTTGAAGAACACTAGAAAACCTGGGTATGACTATGTTGTACTGTTAACTTACATTTCTACACACTAATGAAGGACAACACGCAGGATAGTGCTGAGAGTTACTGAATAGACTGTAATTAATGTATGCTGATGTTTGGAGTAGATGGTACATTATGGTACCATTTCAGGCACTGCAGTTAACTATTTAAGTGCTATGATCATACTGCCAACATGCATTTAAAGGGCAATGCAATATACTACAAAGAAAACCCCTGTAAGCACTGCAGAAACCTTTGAAAAAACACTATTTAAAACAAGTAGCAGAAACCTCGTAATCATGAAGCTTTCAAGTCCTGTTTGTTTGTTTGTTTGTTTGTCAGCAGCTGCTCTCCTCGTTTCGTTTGATCACTGCGCAGCAGCGCGTGCAGTGGCCTCGACGAGGTGCCACTTCACGTAGACGTTGTCGTGCACATCTATGTCAATGTATGTTTAATTTCGGTAGAGCTGAAATTGTTACTGTAACATTACTTTGTAATAAACCTGCTTGCAGAAAGCCACCAGGGAACTGGTGTGAACCACGCAATCCTCTCTGCTTGACTGCTTTTATGGCCTGTTGTTAATCAGTATTGGTGTCTGTTCAATTCTGGTTCTCTGTGATTATGATTGTATTGGAGCGGGATTGTATCAGGCAAGAAAAAAAAATGGTAACATGCTTTCCTGACAGTTATTGAAAATGACATTTGATGGATTAATGTGATGTTTCGGAGATCACCTGATATATCTAGTGCCAACATCCACATTTTAACAACCAGTGAAATATTCACATGACTTTACAAACGTTCATACTGATTTTTTCCAGATTTCTAGAGGAGGAATCCCTAAGCTTGTCATACAGCGCAGCCATCAGGTGAGAATGTATTGGTTTATGACCAAAATGCCTTCAAATCACACATTAACTAGCACTTTTTTTCCACCAATTTTAACTAGAGTGGTTGAACAAGGCAATCATGTTAAATGTTGATTGTTAAAGTACACCCCAGCCTTTTCTCCTTCCTTCATCTTTCTCTTTCACTTTCACTAAAATGAACCCAGCTGATTGATAAGAAGTCACCACATCCCACAGATTTCATTAAGTGGAAAATGGCTCATCTGTCAGAAAGATCAACTTTGCTTTGTAAATACATCGTTTTGCAGTTTTTTTTTCATATGTTTTAACTTTAAAGTTTCATGTCCTTTAACCACATTTCCTCTGCAGCCCAATCCAGTGTCTTTAGACTGCAGGTGTGGTTTTCTCTGGGGTGGAATGTTTGCAGAGCGTCTTGTGTTTAGATGTGACATACTACATCTTTCTCTCAGGGGGACTCGGCAGATTATACACAATCTTGAATGAAAACATCACCAAAACACTGCACAAAACATGATACGCCGATTCTTCTACATTGATCTTCTGTAGTTACCTGTTTGAGATACAAGTCTGAAAGCACCTGCTGTGTTCACCTGCATTACCTTGATATGATGACAGCGTTGGCTGGACGACGGTATCCTGCACTGACTGTAGGTGTAACTGACCTATGAGAAGAGACGGTTCCCTTGGGGACCAAAGGTGGAGTGGAGCTCAGGGATCAGGCGCATGTGAGATCCAGAGCTTCCTGTGTGAATGGTCCTCCTGTTCAGCTCCAACAGTGGCCCGGAGATGCCACTTTAGAGAGTGGATATCTCTTCACACCAGGAACTAGGAGAGATCCAAACAGGAGCCACGGGACTCTTTATTTATTTTTTCCAAGAATATGTGAGTATTTCTAATAAATGTTCTGCTCTCTTTTAATTGTATAAAATAAGTGGCTCATGATATACAGTATAATGATGTCGTGTTGCTCAGCAAACAGGACGGCATATTAGTGTATGTATAATTTAAATGATAACTTTTACAATATTTGATATTTAATAAGAGTTCAAATGAAGCATCTTTACCCATTGGGTTGGTTTTATTATTTTAAATAAGCATTATTATTTTTCTTAAATCTTTCTTTCATCTTTCCTTTACCTCTGCACCTAACACGTGTGTATACAGTTGAAATGAAGAGTTGTGTAACACATTTGCATAACCTGTACAACAAAACCACTTAATATACTAATTTATCTCCTCTTCTATGCTGTAGGCACTTGTAGCCCCTCCGATATTCAAAATTTGAAAATGCCAGCATTGAAAGGTTCGCTGGTGTTTGCAGCTCTCTTTGTCTTCTTTGGACTGACCCACTGTCAACAGTTACCAAGTAAGTATAAGTATATTCCCTCATGCTCAGTTGAGGACTCTATACTATTGATCACATTTCCCGCTGCTTAGTAATAAATCTGGATCTTCAGACATACAATATGCAGGTTCTGTGTATCTATATTTATCCTTTATCATTTCATATATATCATAAGACAATTTCATCACTGTCAAATACTCACCGAACATACTCTGTTAGACTTTGAAAGTTAAATTAAATTTGCAAGTATAATGAATAACATGTTAAAATCTGAACAGATAAGCAGAATAACACTAAGACAATCGGCATTCTCATTTCAAACAGAGTGGAAATCATTTGTCATGTTTTCCTTTAACAGAAAAAAAAAAAATATATTGTTATGTCTAATGTCACATTCTATCACATTCTGTAACTGTGCTGCTCCTATGTTTCTAATCTCTTTCCTGGGTCAAACACTACAGCCCCACAGCCAGCAGAGGACAGTGTTTGTCAGTTCATGGTCTATTCTTTCTATTATTTGTCTTCCCAGCAGACAACCCAGTGTCATATTTCCCAGTGCTGCTTCATTCACTTTACAGTCTGCACGCTTAGGGTCATGCTGGGGTTAAGTTGTGTGCGTGTGTGTGTGTGTGTGTGTGTGTGTTTGTTAGATAGAGAGTGAGTGAGAGAGAAGAGAGTTTCAAAGAGCGCCTTTGAAACAGAGTTACCATAAATTCATCAGTGAAAAGCTACTTTCTACCTCCGCTGTAGTTCCCACAGTGAACTGATGAAATTGTATATAGAGTCGAGTATTTCTGACCCACTGACTGCAGAGCATGACAGAAACACTTGTTTGCACTGAGCCAATACTGCAGGTTTCAGTCGCAGACGGCATAGACAGAATAAAGGATGACATGCTACTCTAGGTCACAGTTGTAGAGATGTTATTGACTGATTTTTCACTTGCACCAGCTTTTATCCACATGTCGACTCCATAGGAAACACAGTTCTGCTGATCTCATTCTTACGGCAGAACCTAGCGTTTGAAATTTAGAAGCCAAATTCACCCAAGGAAAATAAACACCGTCTTCATACTTTGAAAAAGGACCTCATTATACCTGTGAATAGACGGCAGTATAAACGACAGTGATTAATGCAGTTATTATAGACTCTGCGATATTGGTGCTGGCATGTGGATGCAGCTCCTTTGATGCTTAATCACTGCGATGTGAAACTAAGCTCAGTGTTTGTACTGTGAGGTTATAATCTCCTGGAAGAGTTCCGTGTGCCTGAGTCGAGAGGAGTGAGGAGGGTGGATGGCTCTCAACCCGAGGCGGTGGCATACCGCGTCAACCCCTCCATCCATCTACGCAAGACCATGAGGTACAGTGTTTCACTCTATAGATACGTACGCATCATGTATTGATCTCAGACTGGGACATTGTTCTGTTACAGCAGCATTGGACATCAGGGATAGAACATAACAATATATGGTACCTTAAACAGTAGAACTATATATAAACCATATATAAACATGTGAAAGTATAAACTGAATGCTGGTATATTAGTGCAATTATTAGTCTAGTGTAGTAAAACAGTAGTAGAACTGGGATTTAAACGGGGTTAAAAGGGCAGAGTGTCCTGAGTTATTATATAGTAAATGTGTCAATCAACTGTGACATCACTGTCACTTGTGGGACTAAGCACACACCTTTCAACACCAGTGCCACATTTACTTGTTAGAGAACACAAAGCTCCTGTATGTAACTGCTGTTGCTGTTGAGGCTCCTCCTCGCCTCCATCAGCCTTGATGTAAAACACCTCCTCAGTACAGCCTGGGAATGATCCGGAAAGTTGTGTTGTTTTTGTTTATGATGTCGTGAATAATAAAACTATGTAATCATGTTTGCATAAAACGTTGTGGGTCAGAACACACGCTTCACTCATATTCCTGGCTTTGCCCACAAATGCATTGATTTTATGACAGTTGTAAAAGACACTACCGTTTCCCAACTGTAGGGAACGTAGCAGCCTCACTCTGTGGACAGCAGTATTGACATGAACGCTATAGTGCAGTGCAGCCTAATAGAGCTTTTGTTTGACCTGAAAATATTACATTTAAAAAGTTTAGTGCCTTTTGTGTTTTGCTCATAAATCAACACAGAACGCCAAAAATAAAGTCATTTATTTTCACCGAAAAATCATCACATGTCAATAGGGGATTTGAGCATGAAATCTCAAATAAAACCCTTATGTTGCCACAAAAGCCTGTGACTGTTCCTTTGTGAAGAAAGCAGCCTCTGTATGATTTTATCCAGCACCCCCCCTCTTGTTCCACAGTGACGTGTATCCAGATGGCCTTCCCTCTGACTACTCGGTCATTGCAACATTTAAGGTGACCAAGGACACTGCGAAGCGATCCTGGAACCTGTGGCAGGTCAGCGACCCTGACGGACGGGAGCAAGTCGGCCTGCGTTTCCACGGCGACGCGCGCTCTTTAGACTTCTTCTACACCGGTCCCCGTGGGAGCCAGATGCTGAGGACCTTCCGCGGCGTGGGGAAACTGTTTGACGGAGAGTGGCACAAGTTGGCACTGAGTGTAAAGGGCAGACACGTGAAGCTGCTGATAGACTGTGAAGAGGTCAGTGTGGAGGCCATTGAGGAATCCAGGCCAGTCCTCCGCAGAGGATACACCACCATCGTCAAACGAGCTGCAGGAGATCGCTCTGTGTCTGTATGTTGACAGCTTGGATTTTTTTTGTGTGTTTTTTTTTAAGTTCCTGATTTGAATTACAACCTTAAATTGATCTCCGCTGTCCTTCTAGGTGGACCTCCAGCAGATGGATGTGTCATGTGACCCGGAGCAGGCTTATTCGGAGGGCTGCTGTGAGCTCTCCAGTGTGGTGAGTCACCTATGATTCAACATTGTTTTCCTCCCTCTTCTCACAGATATGTTTCACGTTTTAAAACCAATCTCTTTTCCAGTGTGGGGGGTATGCAGAGATCGGTCTCGTAGGTGGAAGAGCATCTTGCAAATGTGTGCACGGAAAACCCGGCATTCAGGGACCTCCAGGGCCAAAGGTGAATGAACCTGCACAGGGAAACCTGGCTGAACAAGTCAGAACGGATAAGTCAAGCTGACGTGCCATTTTCTTCTCTTATTCAGGGTCACATAGGTCTTGCAGGGAAAGCCGGAGATCAAGGAAGACAAGGAAACTGGGTAAAACAAACAACACAATACGCCTCTCAGTCCTGAAAAATATGAAAACCTTATGTAAGAAACGCAAACTCAATTGTAAAGCCTTCATTTGTGAGACAGCGCTGAAGCTGTGGAAAAGTAGCAGTGGAAGTACAACAGAGACGGAACAGAATGGAAACAAATCAGCGATAGTAAACACAGGGGCTCCTTTCAGAGGTTGAAATCTCATGTGCGCTCTGCAAGGAAGTCTGAGGGAGGAGGCCAAGAGACACACAAAGGCGATACAGATGTGACAATAAATTTGTTTTTGTAGTTCTGAAATAACCATTTGCATCAAACACAGGATCTTCTGTTTTAGAATATAGACTTTAACTCAGACTGGCGCAGGATCACAGGAACTGTCGCGGCTTTGCTTTCCCTTTGGAAGACACTGAGCCAAATGTAATGAATCCCACACACACAGGAAAACCAGGCGGTTGAGCAATAAGCCATGCCCTCCGAGGGTCGAGTAACGAGTGGCACTGTGAGGGCTTGACTGTTGTGTGAAATCTGGTTTGATTTTTTTATGGATCGGGCTTATTAATTCACCACAGGGGGACCCGGTTGTGAAAGAGGGGAGCTGTTGGAGAAAATGATCATTAGCATAAAGTATTCTGCTGCACGATCGAATTACACAAAAACTACACGTACGTTTGTGTGATTATTTCCACTTTAAATGTACGACTTGTTAATCTCTTTGATGCTTATTAGTTACTGTTACGTTAGAGCAGACCTGGTGCAAGAGGATGTGTGTTTTTTTTTTTTAATTCACATGTTATAGTATTTAACATGCCCTTTGCACTTAAGGAAGTCCCCCATGCTGACTGAGCATACACAAATGTGTGCCTGTAGAGCTTTGTACTGAACATTCAGAGCACATTTCCAGAGCTGTATGTGCTACATATTCATGTAGTGAACTGCAGCTGTAGCTCATCTGGGAATCTGCCTTGTGTAACTTGTTAGAGCTTTGACCTCCTGCCAGGCTGTGAATCACACAGCGCCCCCGACATGTCGATCTCCGCCCCTGCTGGCATCCGCGGAGGGCATTTCCTGGCACAGATACCGACTGGCCATCTCAGGTGGTGGGTGGTCTCTCTCCTCCTCGTGGGCTATACCCCCGCCGTAGAGTCGTCGTAAAGTTCACGGTCATGCCTCTCGCCGCACTGTCGGCCATTTCTGAGGTTAGCCTGTGTCCAGCTGATGCTGCGTTAGAAACAGTGTCGGGTGAGAAAATAAACTGACAACACAAAGGCATCCTGGTGTAGTTTTATCTGTTTGTTGACAGTGAACTACAGCCATCTGGAAAACACTCATCCCTTTACTACCAAGGAAGTCAGCATGTGTGCGAACAGTACTGGGCCATGGTGTTGTATTGATAATGTGTCTTAAACCCTGCTGAAAGAGTTCGGTGTTTATTCTCCACTAATGTGACAGAAACGGCAGTTTGGGGGGTTTATACAGCTTATGTTTTAAGATGTGCAGATTTGTCACTACAAACAAAGCTACAGGAGCTCCTTGTGAGCATAGGGCACAGTCTGGGAAAACAGAAACAGCTCATTAGTGTCACCTAACTCAACATTTTTCTCACTTTTTGTGTTTAACCGAACAATTTAACCGAACTGTGGTCATTTTAGAGCTCGTTGCCTTTCATTTACTTAGTTCAAAAACAATAATTGTGGTTTTAGCAGGGATATGTGCTAAACAACAATCTTTGTTTAAGGAAAAAGAAAGCAACAACTAACTTTGTTACGGTTCAGTTTTGTGCGCAGCTGAAACAGATTGTGTTGATTAGCGCTAGACATTCTGGGGGCTCGACTTTGTTCACTTTGGACAGTATGTTGTGTTATTATGAAAGAACATGTCCATGCATTAAACGTTTAATCTCTCAGGTCCGCCTGCTCTTACGTTGACATTTTACACGCTGTTGCCAAAAAACGAAAGAAAAAAAACAAGCACGTTTTTGTTTGTTTGCAGGGGATCAGGGGAATCACGGGAGACTATGGCAACGTTGGTGAGCCAGGCCCAAAAGTAAGATTGTCCTTCATACGGTAGACGCTGCACTGTCTTGGCTCACACACACTGTACGTTTGGCTTGTTCTCAATGGGCATAATGAAACTTTGCTCACACATCCTCAGGGGGAAGAAGGAATCAAAGGCGAGAAAGGAATGAGAGGACTCTGGGGCCAAGTGGTAATTTATTGCGCTCAAACGAATCATTTTCTTTACCATGAAATCTTACACATGTGTATTAATGAGCTGTTGCGTTAACAGGGAGACCGAGGTCCTAAGGGGCTGAAAGGACTGGGAGGAGCGGCAGGGTTCAAGGTAAACATCCCCACTTGGTTCCTGTTTAATAAAGTTCCAAACATTTAATTGGATTTGAGGGCAAAGTTTGGGGACTTTTTTTTGTAACAACTTTGTGAATAACTCAAAGGAATTAATGTTGACATGTTGACTGTAATGACAGGGAGTTCGTGGACCACCCGGAGACATTGGAGAGACTGGGAACCTAGGAGATGTTGTAAGTTAACCTTGCAGACTTAGCGGTGCATCCTTTTAGAAAGTGATTATGTAATTACTGTATTATTAACATTTTGGCCTCCATCAAGGGTGCTAAAGGCGAAAAAGGATATGAAGGAATTCCTGGGTTCCTGGGAGTCAAGGTATTCCTATTTCCTTCTCTCTGTGTCTTCTTTTGTCTTTGAATACTGTAATTTAACTCTACCATTCTTTTTTTTCATTTCTATTTAGGGAAATAAAGGGACTTATGGGGAAACAGGGCGTCCTGGGCCCAGAGGAAAGCAGGTGGGTTTTACCGGGATTCCCAAATGTGTAACAAGAGTTTCATAATTCTGTATTTTTTTAATTCTACCTTCGAAATCCCCTAATGTGACCACACACAGCCAGTAAATCATTTTAATGTGGCAAAACACTGGAAAAGACGCTATGTTTTTGGCTTTTGTGCCGTCTCCATAAACACTGTTAGAACATGTGGCTGGATTTTGGCTCAGGCACGAGGACTTGAAGTATATCACACACCGATGAGTCACTGCAAGAAGAGCTTCACCCACAACGATAACCTACGCTATTAAAGAAGGCTGCCTGCTCATCGCGATGCCAATGCGTAATTGTAACCTCTGTTGCTTTCAATTATAATTTGACAGGGTATTGTGGGAGATCCCGGAGAGAGAGGAACTCCTGGAGAGAAGGGGAAGCCAGTATGTGTCACAAGATAATCACAATAATATGAAGATTTTCAAACAACACAGTTTCTTTTTTTTAATGTTGATACAAAGACTGATCATTTTTGCCTGGAAAATTAGGGTCTCCAAGGTCCTGTGGGCAGAGTCGGCACCATCGGGGTGAAGGTAATTCACCTCCGGCTCACATGCTGTACTGCGTCACACCTGAGTGCTCAGTCACTGCCAACATAATTAGTCTGTGTTATACTAATCACAGTGTCTCCCTAGGGCATTACTGGCGATCCCGGTTTACCTGGCAGAGAGGGCGATTCAGGAATAGAGGTATTATATTCTGCATATAATGGTGTCTTTGCGTAAGAAAATATAAAAACAGTGTACATGTCTCAACGTAAGTGTCATCTCTTTCTCGCAGGCGTATCAGGGTCCACAGGGGCTTAGTGGAAAAAGTGGACGAGCTGGAAGGAAGGTAACTCACCGATCGTGTTTGGTTTTGTGTATACATGTAAAAATGTGTTGTTTTTGGCGGATTAACTTGTTGCCATTTGTGTTTTTCACAGGGGGAGAAAGGCACCCTTGGGCCACCAGGAGAAATGGGTCCCCAAGGCCAAACTGTAAGTCGCTTTTTCAGGCACTGCGATTCACGCAGGACACACACACATAAATTTTGCACATAAAGTAGTTTGCCATGTTAAAGGAAAGCTAAAAATTTAATAAATGTTTTATCCTTCGAGGGCCCAAGAGGTTTCAAAGGTTCTGCAGGGAAGCCAGGAAGACCTGGATTTATTGGCCCACCGGGACCTACTGTAAGTGCTCCAGATGAATTTTCGAAACTCTTTCAAACACTTCGTGTTCTTTTTTTAAAAGCCGTTTAATCTTCACAGGGACATGTGGGTGTACCTGGAAAAGCAGGGGCCAAGGTAATCCATCCTCATCCATCAGCCAATAAAGATATAAATTGATATTAGTCAATGGCTGCATCAATTCAATTCAATTTTGTTTTTGAACTGTGTTTTCCTCCAAACATTTGGAACTTGTTTAGCATGAAAGGTCTCGTATGATATATCTTAATGTTGCTCACTAAGCCATTCCTTTGGTCACTATATTGTCACCCGGTGTCATCTGATTGTAAACACATGAACCACAGTGATGCGGTAGAATAAATAATTCATGGTGGCCTCCAAGAGCTGTCATATTAGCGTAAGTCTTTCCTGTGCTCCCCATCTGGATGGGGGTGTCACAGTTCATGCTGAACTCCCCCCCCAGGACCTGTTTTTGGTGTTTACAGAGAATCCCATGCTGATTAAAGGGGCAACTTTTCCCCCAGAAACCACTTTTCAGCTGTTTATGTTTTGGGGGACATGCTGTAGAGTAAACAAATTAGATTTAAAAACAGAAACTGCAGCGGAAGTAAGTACAAAATTATCCAGATTGTCTGTGATGTTTACTGTTGTAAATAAGTAGACTGTCAGAAGTATAGATTAGGAGATCGTTTTCACATGCTGATGCACTCATGGGTCGGATCACACCACTAATTCAAACTGGTCTTGATCTCCACCGCGCTTGTCTAAAGTTCTGAATCTTACGCGTGGTCTCCAGACATGTATTTTCCCATTGGAGATTAAAAATGAACTGAGAGGTTCCTGGCCCATTAACAAATGCAAAGAACACTGTCTATGAGTGAGCAGTAGACACATCAGTTAGTCTTTTTTTTGAAGATTTTACAACAGTACAACAATGAATGATTCCATCCAGAAGGTAAAGACACAGAAACAATAACACATCCAGAATCCAAATTTCAAAATCCACTGCACAGCTGAATAATCGGTAATCAAGAGGCGACTGCGATTTACAGTATGTTGATTGTGTTGCTCATGTTTCCTTTGGAGAAACTAATCATACAGCAGAACACCTGTGAAACCCTGACATAGCAAGTATCAGGATTGCAAGTTTCCTAACCCTGTATTTTTTAATCCGCCTTGCACAGGGTGACACTGGAATCCAGGGAACCCAAGGAGTCAAAGGTGCAAAGGTAGGTGCTGCTTATTTAATCATCTCCTTTCATCATTATTTCCTCCTGGGTTTTTCTTTTTTTTTTTGTCTCAACACAAATTTCTTTTTTTTCATAGGGAGAAAATGGAGTTAAGGGTCCAAAAGGAAAGGTGAGCTGTGATACTGTCTGACTGAATAGTCAGAAAAATCTAATACCAGTGCATCAGATGACATTCCCAACATATTTCAAGCATCTGTAGATGTGATAGTCACACCCACCACTGGATCAAAATATCAAACATTTCTCCATTGTTCTCCTCCATTTTTGTCTAACTTGAACATTTACAAGTTTGTCCTCTCAGTTATTTTACCGTGTCCTCTTGGCGTTTGTGTTAACTAGTATTTATTCTTATCTTAATGAGATTTAATTTTCACGTTCAAAACCTGAACACTTATGCGTCTTCCAGTTCACTGGACGCTGATTTCCCTTTGCCTTCTGATGGATGTGCTACTGAATGTCTGTGTCCTGAGACTCAGTCCTGCTGAAGCTGTTAACCTGTTCTGTAGGTTGGAGACAGGGGGGAGCAGGGACCCCAGGGTGGACGGGGGAAGCGTGGCCCGGTGGGCCTGTCTGGACGTTCAGGTGGTGTTGGAGTCAAGGGGAATCGAGGTGAAGGAGGACCAGATGGTTTTCGGGGACCCCCAGGACCACCTGTAAGTAAAATACAAGACCCTGAATGTTTTTTTGTTTGTTTGTTTGTTTTGCTGATGTGACCATTTAAAGTTATACTTACTGTAATTGTAATAGAAAGAACTGCTCCTCGGTTTATGCTTCCACTGGCTATAACATCTGTCTTCATGAAGGATGGCACAGAAACAGCAGCGTAATTAAGTGCACTTGAAATGTTGCTGACCAGTACACACGCATTTAAACACTTTCTCATTAGACATGTAGTCAGTTGTGACTCACAGCAAGGGATTTTTTTTAGTGTGGCTATAAATCCACAATGAGCCTGAGGAAATATTGTTGGATGCATTTGTTTTTCCCCTCTGCGAGGCAGCCACTGCTCCAGCAGGCCCTGCCCTGTAATACTAAATGCTGCATGTGCAACATTTGGGTCACCTCCACTGATGGATGTGCTCATGATTTGTCACACAGGGTCCGACCCTCTCTGCGCAACATGTGATCGAGGTGTGCAAGAAAGTTGTGCTGGAGCAGATGTCCACCTTTGCCAACTCAGTGAAGAGGACATGTGCTGCAGTTTGCCCTCTTTACGGGGACGTTCCCATGGGTCCCCCTGGTTCCCCGGGACAGAACGGACCCCCCGGATCTCCTGTGAGTTTTTATAGTTTTAGTCATGATGTTGCAAAAGATTATCAGCCTGCATTCCACTCAAGGGGCCTTTGCACTTGTAAAACCGTTGCTTCGCGTGGCTCCTCCTCCTGCAGACCTTCAGCTAAAACACGCTGGTGGTGCTCAGTAAATTCTCCATACATTGTCTGTGTTTGTCTCCCTGGCTGAATGAAATGCAAACACAGTGCAAGGGTCTAGACTGGACGAGCGGAGCCTTGAGTATTTGGCACAAAAGCCTGGAATGAAAACATTACGACTTTCCACGTCTCTGTGAGGACAAATAAGGAGTCACAGGCTAGACACTTGAACTGTGTTGAATGGTTTTTGGAGATTATTGCGGCTGCCCTCGGATCGCAAAGCCTTTTCCACACGATTATATAGCGTAGAGACGAATTCTTTAATCACAATGACTCTCACACTGATAAATGCTCTTGGAGGCATTATTATATAAAATATTTTACTTCATTAGATTATGGCCAGTAAGCCTCCCGTTGTGGTGTTTTAAGAGATGTACCATTACTGCGCAATGTTTTTTCCGACTTACCAAAAAAGAAATCTTGTTTTTAACAGAGCTGGTCAGAGGTTGATGGAATCTAAAGTCATGCAAGATTTGCACTGAAAACACACAAGAGATTAATGGTGTATTTTCCTATTGGTGATGTTGTCAGGGTGACTCTGGTATTGATGGTGTTGATGGAGAAGTGGGTGCACAGGGATTCTATGGAGAAGCTGGAGAGACTGGACGAAAGGGAGAAAAAGGTGTGAAAAACAAACGTGCTTCATCAACATGATTATGAACTAGCTATAATTCACCAGAGCTTTTTTTGGAAAGACAGAAACATGATGGTTCAATACTTCATTTGGTATGAATAACGTATTCCACCACTGGGAACAAAAAAATAATCATTAACCACATATATGACACTGTTGATTAAAATACTGTACAGCAGCATTGGCTAACGTGAACATGATGTCACACTCGTATTCATCAGCTTGAAAGATCTGTTCTTGGGAAAACTGCCTGCCGTTCCTGTTAAAAAAAAGAGTGTGTATGCGTCTGTCTGTCTGTCTGTCTGTCTGTCTTCCAGGTGACACAGGCGAAAAAGGTGATAAAGGAGCCAAGGGTAATGGCCTACCTGGTTACACTGGAGATCAGGGACCACAGGGTAATTTCATCTTCCACCATTTAATGTCATTTGACTCAGCTAAATTGGTTAAAATGAGTCTTGAACTGTTTCCAAACCTGGTTCTGTGCAACTTCGTTCAAACCATATTCAGCTGAGTCTGTGTTTCAGAGAAATGGAGGAGACGTGTGACTGTAATAGACGTGTCTTATTTGCCAAAAATGAAACCGTTTTCTCAGGAAAGACTCTTTTCTTGGAACCAACCATGTGTTAACTTTCTCTTACTCAGCAGGGACTGTCTTACTGCAGACTGGGATGTCTGAGGCCTAAACAACGCTTTCCTCCTCTATCACAGGTCAACGTGGGCGAGCTGGCAGAGCGTTTAATGGCCAGCCAGGCAAGCAGGGTGAGAGGGGACACGTAGGTCAGCCTGGACTCGGGGGTCACCCAGGTCTCAGAGGGCCTCCGGGTGTCTGTGTCACATCTGGATGTCCTCAGGTCAACGTCCCCAGTGCGATACCTCAGCCAGCATCAGCACCACCACCACCACGCAGACAGAGGAATCGCCCGTAGAGGAACAAGCATCTGGACAGTGAATCTGAAGAGTGAGCCTAAAGGAGGAAAACCTGATACAATGTTCTTGTTAATATGTGATTGTTCAAATAAATTGACATTTCCATGTAAATATGCAACCAAAACTCTAACTGAACTTCTGGTGACAACGACAACACAGAATACATTTGTATAAAAACACCAACATTTTTATTTGATAGATTTCATTCTGAGTTGTCTTGAAACACCCGTTCTTTATAATAAAAACACAAAAGTCATTGATTTTGTTTTATTTAGCTTTTTGTTATAAAATGATAGATATTTGTTCTATATTGTGTTGTTAACCATACAGTAAAACCATACAGAATATATTACACTTTCCTTCTATTTGGTTGAATTTAAAATTCTGCATGGAGTTTGTATGTTCTTCTCGTGTGTGTGTGGGTATTCTCCGAGGTTAACTGAAAACGCTAAATTGCCCATATAGGTGTGAATGTGAGAGTGCATGGTTGGTCATGTCTGTGTGTTTGCCCTGCGACGGACTGGCGACCTGTCCAGCGTGTGAGCCTGCTTTTCCCCCTGTAGCAGCTGGGATTGGCTCCAGTGATCCACGACCCTGGGAGGATAAAGAGGTAGACACTGGATGGATGGGATGGTGCACATTTCAGATATTGTTTTATTTACCACCTAATGCTAATCTCCATAGATGCATCTAAAGGAGCAATGTCACCAGTAAAACTATACAAAATGAAGCAAAAGTGTCACTTGATGCACAAATTCTACCTCAGTTGTGCAACGATGCATCGTGTTTTGTTTTTTAAGTATTGGACTCAGAACCTCATATGATATACATGTGTTTTTTTCTAGATTTTCTCCAAGGTGTGGTAAGAGCTTCATTCATTTATTCATCTTCTACCACTTAATCTTCCACATGGGGGTCGTGGGGGCACTGGTGTCAATCCTATCTGACATAGTGTGAAAGACAGTTCACACAGGACGACATTGACAAACAACCATTCACTCTCACACTCACACCTCAATATAGAGTCTCTAATTTGCTTAATCCCCAAATCTGCATGGTTTTGGACAGTGAGAACCTGGAGAATAGCCCACGCACACACGGGAAGAACATGCAAACTCCACACAGAAAGACCCTTTTTCTAAACTGGGTCCTTGCTGCAAAGGCAGAAGTGCTGTGGTAAGAGCTTTCAAATCTTAAAGTTCCGTTCTGGGATTAAAAATGGATTTAAATGTCAACAGAAAGGTTAACGACCCCACATTAGTTTTTACTTTTTGTTTTCATTATTTGTTGTAGCAATGAGGACAAACAATGACACAAACGGCACTGTTTCCGACATGGCAGCTCGGGCGGACGCTGCTGTAGCATTGCTGTGTCTTGGCACGGATTTAGTTTGATTCCTGGCCGGAGAGGACTTTCCAGATAAGGAACCAGCTGGTCAACAGGAACGGAGAATCTAATTTGCTCAAGGGAGGGAAGTGCCACCATGCCTTTCTGTCTGGTTAGGCTGAGCAATCGGTCAACGCCCTGTCCAGGGCATTTCCCTGCTTTGTGATCGATGAATGCTGGGATGGGCTCCAGCCACTCTGCTGCCAGGAACAGACTAAATCAGTTGCGTAAAAATTATTACGTGTTTTCCACAGCTCAAATCTAATGGAGAAACCCCTCTGAAGAAAAAAAAAGAAAAAACACAGTGGGAGCCCTATGTGTGGCTGTCCTCACTGTCTTTCCCATCCATTGAAGCCCTTTGACTGTGGCTCATCATCCTCCACGCCTCTGCAGCATCATGTGTGCCATGCTGCTCTGTTTTGTTCCATCAAAGGACGCTATGGCTACCTCTGTCATGGAAAATATTGCTAATACAGGATTATCCTCCAAATTTTCTCTCTGCGCTCAACCACTTGCTTCAGACAAGCTCAGTATTTATCTCTGTGGCAGACCATACCAGTGATCATGATAAATATGGCTTAATGTGAGCTGATTAAAAAAAACCCAGTGCTGCAGAGTTTCAAAGTGGTGGCACAGAATCAGAGGACATATTAGACAGAGAGGCTTTATGCTTTCCTCAGGCAGTTCGTTAAAACATTTCAGAGAAACTGCCAGATACTGTTAATGCTGGATGATGTACGTAATAATCCCAACGTGTGGCTGTGTTTTGTAGAAGTGAAAGTGAGCAGGGGCTGGGGATGTTCTGTCTAATTGTAGAATTGTTTATACTGACAGATTTTTATTGCAGTCACATGTTTTATTTTATTGACAGAACAAATTGCCGCTGGACAGCAACATGACAGCAACAGCGTTTTATCGTGTTGCCTCTTCATAAATAAAAAAAAAAACTCTAAGCAACTTTACCCGCTGAGAATATGTAATGTAAGTTTGTGTCAAACAACAGTTGCAAGTGCTAATATGACACGAGTCAGTGAAAACAACCTTTTTCTTTCCGAAAAATAGGTTAATTATAGGTAAATACCCTGCCAGTCATTAATGCTGTCAGGATCACTGTCAAATTTAAGTGCAAAACCTGAGCTAACAAGCAGTTCAGAGACAGCCAATCTACCAAGATGATGCTAAGCCTACTGTAGCTTGTCTACTGTAACACACTGAAGTGTGCCCCCCACTCAGGATTACCACCTGGCTATCTCAGCTGCTCAAGAATATATTTTAACAAACAATACCTGACAAAAAGAGACTACCACGGTCAAAAAAATGCATCTACATTTACACACAAACCACATTTCATTCAGCTCTTCATGTTCAAATCATTCCCATCTCACATAAGGACCTCTCAGATCAGATCCTGGACGATAAATTACAGAGGACCCAGATTAACACCCGATAGTTCCAATTAGGCCTCGAGGGACAACCAAACTCCCTCTTCCCAACTTCCAAGAAGCCACCAGCAACACATTAAACAAACTATTTTAAAACATTTATTAAAAGTTAAAAGTGAAGTCAACTGCAGCTGGGAGGATCAGGCCTTTTATACTAAAAACATCCTGGCAGGACATTTCAGCTCCCAGCATGCACACCTGCAATCCATGGCACACACTTAAATCAACTGCTTATAGCATCAGCATCGATTCCAGCTATAGATAGAATAGTGTGATGTACGTAATGTTTATTTGTACTGTATCATTTTCAGATATAAAATAACAGAATTATTTATTAAAAAAAAAAAAAATAATAATTATAATAATTAATGATTAAGAATCGATCAAATATTTTAAGAATACAAACATCACAACAACATAATAGTGTGTTAATGATGTAAGTTCTGACAAGTGAAAGGGCTCTCGACAGACAAAGAAACCCTTATTTCCCTCCCTCTTACCAATCATTATTAATTAGTCACGTATTAACTGTTATGTATTCTTCATTAAGTCACTACAGAATGTAACCCGGGTCACCTTATGTGACCACCGTTCCCTCTAGTAGGAAAATGTAGCAACAGAAAATGTGTTGTCACCTGCAGCCTCGCCTCACCTTGGCTCTCAGTATTTGCCCGTGTGATCCACCAGAGTGTGCTGAGGCTCAGGGTCAACCAGTCCATCACTGTGGAAACTACTGCAGCTCGGCCTTCACCGCAGCTCATGACATCTTTAGCTCTACCTATCATGTGCCGTTTGATCTAATCACAGATGTCTGTTCATTGTGCCAGGTTGGACGGATACGACGCTGGGATTTTTGGTGAAACGCCAAAAACCGCAATGCAAAATACTATGTTAACAAAAAAAAAGAAGAAAAAAAGGTATTGGTAACGGTCAAAATGAAGAAAGTGTTCAGAAATGTCACAACACTGTATTGCACAGTGCTGCGGCATGACGGATTGAAGGGAAAACAAGTAGCTGCTCAGCATTAACAATGCATGTGTATGTGTGTTACATCGCTGATATATCCGCTATATATGTGTCATTTTTAATACAAAATGTCACTGAAGGACTCCAGCATTGGCACTCTCCTTCTATAACTTAATATTTAAATCTCACATGAAGAACCAAAGCACAAACCTTTAGTGACTGAAACTTGATGTCCAGCATAAATAAAGGTTTAATGTGACATTTGTTTTCTGCACTGCTGCATTACCGTCACTTTAAATGGAATGAAATAGTGCTGCAGTCGTGTGTCGAGGACACTGTCAGGATTTCGCAGGCCTTCACGTGAGCCTGGAAACACTGAGGCTCTTGTTCGTTGATGCGGAGCGCGTTGCCACAGAGTGCAAACATGATAAAACTTGTTAGTGAGGATCAAATGGAGATCTGCCTGCTCTGCTGACAGCAGATTCACTGCTGCATTTTTTTTTTTAATTCTTTCTTTTTTTTTAAACAAACTCCCAGCTGTTTGTGTAAAAACACACTGCATAGCTTTTCACTCCTTGTGTGTTGTTGGCTTGACGGAGGAGCAGTGTAATTGCTCATTGCGCAACACTTCTCAGGTCGTGCTGAAGCTGCGATGAACATTACAGCACATGTGATTCATTATAGTAAAACTTCTGTTTGTCCTGCATCCAGAAAACTCCATGTTCTCTGGGTATGCCCCGAGCAACCCTCACGCAATCCAAACCCTCTGCACTTGGAAGGAGGCTGTGCTCATTACAATTATTTTCCTTTTGGAGCGTCAGAGATAGGCTGTCTGCTTCACCATTTCATGCTTTCCTTATCTGCTTCTCTTTCCACCCATGGTAATTGAGGGTGGCTGCAGGCCAATAAAAGTCCAGAGTGAGTGGTTGAGGGGCGGTGGAGAAGGAAGAAGGACAGAAACGGAGGAGACAGAGAGAACTGCTGGAGAAGGTAGGCTGCCATTCACCAGAGAAACATGTGCACTTCTTCCCATGCTCAGTTTCTGGAAACCCAGAGCTGTGAACACTATTGATCACTGTCTCTCAATGAGAGGATTACCAAGGATTCAGACAAGGGCTTGGACGCTTACCGGTAACTCTTCTCTTGGTTGTTGGATGTCTGTTTGTGTTTTTTGTAATCCAGCATGTTGTCTTTCTGAAATTTAGAAATGCTGATTTGTATTTTGCAGATGTTCATGCATGAAGATACAACTGTCACAGTTGGAGTCTTTGGGGTTATTAGTGAACCTGCTGGTCTGACTTCAGTGGATTTAGTTGATAGTGCTGTGTTTTATGGTGAGAAAAAAGCTGTTTTGATGTGGAAATACTTTGCACTTTATCAAACTTTACTTATCTGTCCTGCTCTGCACAGCAACAGCTGCATACTGACAACACTAAACTCAGTTATCAGTGCCACTGTCATGCAAAGAATGAATGGAATCGTCTCCAGATTTTCCCTTGACTTTTTTTTTTTACTCGTCAAATGGATATTTCGTACACATTTTTTTGAACCTGTGCAAGGATATTGGATTGTGCTCCACAGCCCTGAAAGCACTGCACTTTTTTTTTTAAAAGATGAGGAATTTTGCTTGCATGCAATGAACAATAACCTTTGTGACTTCAGGCATCTGAAAGTGGTCATGATGACTAAAAAGGGATAAGACTTCTATGAGCTAATATTTTACAAAAAACATTATTTACAGATTTAAAACACTGGTAGGGCTTGGCTTTTCCCCTGTTGCTTGAATAACTTGGCAGCAGTGACTCCCACTGATCTTGGCAACCGCTTTTCACGCTGAACAGCAGTTGTTGTTTCTGGAATGGAACAACTTCCTCTTGCCAAATGTATGACAGATATCTATAATTTCGACATTTTCAGTGGAGTTAAAGGCTTTTTAAAACAAATAGAAAAGGTACAGGTATCTGTGGTCTCACACCACGGGGTTAAAACTGCAGTGATGATTCAGTGCCGTCCGCCCAACACTGAGCAGGTGAAATATTGTTTGCAGGAATTTGAGAAATCATTTGTTCAGCAGCTTCCTGAACAACATACCCAGCTGTAAGTAAACTGCGGCTAAAATTAGACTCGTAAATCTTGTGAAATCTGCAGTGTATTGAAACAAACAAAAGGCCCAACCCAGAGCAACCAAGTTATGTGAAGGTTATTTTCGCAATAACTTTCTTTTTGTACTCGAATATTCTACATACCAGAGTTAGAGTTTTGCTATTCCAACACAAAACCTGGAGCCATAAAGTGTCTGTGCAGCTCCAGGAAGGGCAGGGATCACTGAGGTCTGGCACTAACCTGCATCACATAAGCACCTGTTAATTTTGCAACACTATGCGTCCATTCCAACTCCAAGCATGACAGGACGGCACAGCATGTGTAATGTTGCGTTTTTATTCCTGGATTAAAGTTGCTTCCCTTCATTCTCACGACATGTGTTTGGTCACTGTCCACGGCCGGAATTTCACTGTCTGATGGTGTAAATGAATTCCATGTGGCTCGAGCAGAGGTGAAGAAATACTCAGGTTTAGGGAAAGTCAGTTGAGGGGAAAGGCACTCTGGCCGTACACTGCCAGTGAGGGGGTTTTCCACCAGCCTCCTCCAGCTCTCCAGTGAGGAAGAAATTCAGAAGAAATAGGCTTGCAGCTTAACGCTTCCCCACGACTGTGTTTCTTTTAATGATGACTAACACCATGAGAAAAATGCAGTCATGTAACAGAGTGTGACGCTCCGTTGGCTGCCAAGGAATAAAAGCATCATTGAGGGGAAAGCTTACATCCTGGCCATGTGCCGCCATGTTGACCCTCAAACATCCCACATAGAAAACGACTCTAATGGTCAGTTTCTTCCAATCGAAAATTCCTTCCACAAGTGTTTTATTTGACTGTTTGCAGCATATCTGGTCTTCATTTGCCACTGCTCCCTTTTTAAAGATGTCAGCAGTTTTAGTTTTTTACATGTGCTGGAAAATACTGCGAAAGATAATTGAAGAGAGCAGTGACAGGAAGAGTGCACAATATTCTGAGTTTTATCATACATATCACATGCCTCTCTTTTGTTGTTGTAATTTACGAGGTGGTGGCAGTTCTAAGAACTAAGGCTATTCGCACCGAAAATGAACAGAAACAACTAGCTGGTCCTCCTGTGTTTGTGTGAGCATTGATTCAAGGGAGTGTCTCTGAGAAGAAGAACTTTATTTTAGGTTTTTATGTTAAATCTTGGAATTAACGGGACAAATCAAAATGTTGAGCTCGTGGTGAAGCTACATGCAAAGTCAGACGAACATGAAGTCTATACCAGGGGTGTCAAACTCATTTTTGTTCAGGGGCCACATACAGCACAATTTTATCTCAAGTGGGCCGGACCAGTAAAAATAGTAAAATAATAGCATAATAACCTATGAACAACAAGAACTCCTTGCTTTTTTTTCTCCTTTGTTTTACATTTAATTAAGGATATTTTTACAAAACATGAAATTTCTTGAGAAATATAAGTGCAATTTCAACAATATCGTGCCTAAATGTACTATTTACACATCACACTGGATCTAAAAAGGCACAAACATTTAGTCACAGGTATCTGGAAGAGAAAAATATTGTATTTGACATTACGTTTAGATTGTAATCGTAGTGTGAAATTTTAACAAATTCTTCCTGTGGGCCGGATTGGACCCTCTGGCGGGCCGGTTCTGGCCCCCGGGCCGTATGTTTGACACCCCTGGTCTATACAATACAATATGGACAATTGTGTCGTTGTGTGTGGATGGTGGGATGACGGCGGCCTCTAATGTTGACAGTGGAACAGGTCAGTCCGCGTACAGGTCAGTCAGATGCGGTTTCATTGCGGACCAATGTGTAAGGGAAGCACTGTCAGATCACAAAGTCATGATTTTGGTTCTATTTCATGACTTTCAAATGATTTATACATGTTTTACGATGAGGTTGTTAACACATACTATAATAAAACAAGTATAGACAAGTTATAACACGTTGCTTCAATCTCAGCATTAGTCAATACTGCTTAATCGTACTAATTATTTACAGATTAGGAAGATAAAGTTGTGTGTGCTGACTTAACTATGATCTCAGGCTTCACAGTAAAGATGTGTTAATAACCTTATAATTAACCATGTACAAGTCCTTCATAAGCATGTCTAGCATGCGTGGTTATAACAGGTTGTTTACTAATGAATTGGTTTTGGTGTGCGGACATTAATTCAACAGTTATTTCAGAATATGTTTGGGAATCTTTCTTTTAAAATGCGTGTGGAAGTCATTTCAGCACGTAGTGGGGTGGGGGGGGGGGCCTTAGGGCTGAACACAGCAAAATCATTATGGGTTGAGTGATCATTCAGTTAGAAAACAGAATGGTTGTAGGGCACAAAACATCAGAACAAGTGAAGCCGTTTTAGCTGAGCTGACACAAAATGGCACCAAACCAAAAGAGATTAGTCATCTGTACACATTGTTTAGCAAACAAATTACCAAAACCCCAGTTTCCAGTGTGTTCAGACATGCCATGAAACATTTTGCCAGTGTGTATCATAAATCTCACTCTACTAATGACATACCTGATGTCGATGTGAGTGCTGTAATCTACGTGTTTTGAGCAGCCGTGTGACAGTGAATTACTTTATGCGCACAAGGGAAGGAAGGTATTATCCACCAGGAAGGAAAAGTGTGGGAGGGAAGCTTTTCTGATTGGGTGAACTGTATTTAGGCCAAGGGCAAGCAGTGAATGGCAAATGGCAGCAGATTTGAGGAAACAGCCGATAATCCCACAGGAAACGGTGAGCGTGGGTTTCATGACTTGCGGTCAGAGGTTTGGCGACTTGTTTTCTTAACAAAGCTGGCAGTGCCAGGCGAGCGTGCGGTGGATGAGGCTTGAAAGGAAAATGCTTAGGTGCACGGCAGCAGAGGCTGAGAGGAGTCCGATAGGAAAGATGAGGGTGTTTTATGGAGGAGCGATGCAGTGATTTGACTCTATAAATCAGTGGTTAGCCAGTGAGTTAGGGATTTATGGGCAACACTGTCTGTGGTCGCAGTGGGAGACAGGAAGTGAATGTAGCTCAAAGAGCAAACATGGGCTGATGGGATTTGCACTTGTGAGTCCCAGTGTCATTCAATCATGTTCATGGTAGGTGGCTAATGAGTAGTACTGACTTTGTAAGAGTCCTCACCACGTGTTTTTTTCCCTCCCTTCTAGGGTTTCTTTCAATGGTTTAGTATCATAGATAAAAGATTGTATGAATCATGTTTTTATTATCATGTCCCTGTTGTTTTGGACTCATCAGCAACATAATTCATGGAAGCAGCAGACCACAGTTTGGGACCAGTCTGACACCAAACCACAGATTAGTTTCAAACTGCTGCTGTGTTTTCAAGACATTCTTGTGTGCACTTATGGACAGAATGCCACAATGTTATGATGAAAAAAAAAAGATTTAATTAGCCCTAACTCATATATAAGCCAGAAATGGTTATCAATGCCCTCATTTCCTCATTTCCTCAAGAATATTGCATGTAAATAAGGAATACTATTGGTTTAGAAAATTCCAGAATACCGAATTTGTGCGAGAATGTATGATTTAGTCAGCAAGGTTGAGAAAAGTGTCAGTATTTTTTATTTTTTTTACACATGAAGTCAATCAAATAACTAAACCATATGTTAAATATCATGTAATCATCTGAATCTGCAGTTCTGTCTGTCCAGCTGGGTGACGACTTAATGAGCTGAAGAGTCAAATATTGGTAAGATGTGTTAATAAATGACTGTTTGCCTAAATGTTTTTCATATACTGTGATATACACAAGTTATTAGTGTGTCAGTCCCACTGAACTGCCCCTACATGGTCAAGGAAATTAAAAAAAAAAACAAAGTCACAAACATTTGATTTGACATTTGACAGGCCCTTTTCTACCTATCATAGATTTAGTTATAAATAATGAATGGACTGTCTTGTCTATTATATGCTTAACTGAGGCTTTGACCTGAGTGCAATGCTTACAATAGTTGAGCTTGTATGTGCATACTTCTCTGTACTAATGCCTGGAGATAACAGGGCTTCTGCCAAATGCATGTTTGAGTTGATGAAAAAAAGATGAAACCAGACATGACCTGTTCATGTTGTAAAGCAAGGAGACTGTTCTGAATGATTCATGTGGAGCAAAATGAAGTGCAATAAGACCAAATTCACATGAATATTCATGTAGGGGGATAAGAAATGTGTGAATGTATGCATGCTTTCTACTGTCACGCTCAAGTCATACGTATTCATCAAAAAGCTTCACCTAACAGTCATGTTGACCTCTGGTGCATCGTCCAGAGAGACAACACGCTCCTAATTGGCATGTGTACACAATGCTTCATTTGTTTACTGTTTGAATAAATTCATATTCTGCAGAGTCTGAAATACCAACATCCTTGTCTTATACCTCAGAGCACCCACACACACCATTCTTAATTACTCATGTGTGCAATTGCAGATAGTGGGGTAGTTTTGTTAGGGCGAGTTTTTGACATAGGTAATGGACAGGATGAGCCCAAACTGATGGCAACCAAACCTCACAAAGTAACAAAGTAACGGATAAACGAGACATTGACTTCTTTCAAAGCGAGAATAAGTCATTGACAAAATGCCACAAAGGCTTGCATTGTCCTTTTCCTTTTTTTTTTTTTCCTGCAATACAAAGCATGTTTTTCCCTTTCCCCTTAGGTGCACAATTGGAAATTGGTACTGCTGCATAATGGGTTACAAAGCGACATCCATGCATTGTGTCTTGAGATGCCTGTGCTTCATGCTTCTCCATTTGTTTAGTGCCGCTCAAGATGAAGACATAAGAAGTAAGAGTTCTTCTGTCTTCATTTTCTTCATTGTCCTCATGCTTGTTGTCCATACATTAAAAATGTCAAATGCCTATAACCAGCAAAGGTGAATTCATGTTCTAAAATATTACACCACAATCAATGTGATGTATTGAAACCATTATTATACGCTGCTAATGTTTTATTTTCCTGTCTGCCTCAGGTTGTAGGACAGCACCATGTGACTTGGTCTTTATTTTAGATGGCTCGTGGAGCGTTACAGACGTCAATTTTGAAATAGTAAAGCTCTGGCTCGTCAATATAACCACAGCCTTCAACATTGGACAGAAGTTTACCCAGGTTGGAGTTGTCCAGTACAGCGATGACCCCGTTTTAGAAATACCTCTGGGGAAGCACTACTCCACCAAAGATCTCATCCAAGCAATGGAGTCCATTGATTACATGGGGGGAAACACAAGGACAGGCACAGCCATTAAGTTTGCAACGGACAAACTGTTTGGCCTCTCTGAACGTGGCCCAATAGGCATTTCCAGAATCGCTGTTGTCCTCACAGACGGGAAGTCTCAAGATGAGGTTTTGAAGGCAGCAGAGGCAGCAAGGAAAAAAGGAGTAATTCTGTTTGCAATTGGTGTTGGTTCAGAGACAGAAGAGGCCGAGTTGAGGGATATTGCGAACAGGCCATCTTCAACTTATGTCTTCTCTGTCGAGGACTACAAGGCTATTTCCAGGATTATACAGGTCATACGACAGAAACTGTGTGAAGGTGAGTAACTGGTGATAAGTGTGTGTGTGTTTGTGTGTGAAAATCAGAGGGACATCAAATGTCTCTTTCCTGGCAGTAGCAGTGGTATTTGTCATTCTGCCTCTTCACTCTCTTCACTGTGTATCCACTATTTTTTGTTCTTTTGCAGAGACTGTTTGTCAAGCAAAAATCCCCATTGATTCCCGTGACGAGAAGGGTTTTGATATTCTGTTACATTTAAATTTGGCCAAAAAGGCCAAGAAAACACAAGCATTTTATGGCATCAATGCGTATGAAGTGACGTCTCGTCTCGACTTGAGCGAAGCGACAAGGTAATCATCTCGCTCTTATACTTTCTTTGTCATCCCTGGTGTAGCCTATACAAAATTGGCTGCCTTTTTTTCTTCTCCGCTCATCCAGAAATCTTTTCCCCGATGGCCTGCCTCCGTCGTATGTGTTCGTGGCCACGGTGAGGTATAAAGGGTCTGTGGCAGCTGAGGAGTGGGACCTGTGGAGAATCCAGAAGAGCGATGGGACGACACAAATGGCAGTGACTCTGAATGGGCTTGACCGCTCTGTCATGTTCACCACAACCAGCGAAGCACCGAGTGGAACGCAGACAGTTACGTTTTCCCACCTGACAGAAAAGGTAACGTCACAGGTAGTACTGCACTCACGTGGGTCTGAGAAAATAACCCGATGATGTCACGTGGGTTATCAACGCTTGCACAATATTAATAGATGAACAGAAAGTCTTGAGAACAAATTTGTCCTTAAAGAAGTAGGTCAGTTTTTTTAATTGGATGGAGCTGCACACATCTGCTTTGTGTTTCATTCAAAAGAGTACACACCCTTTTCTTTCGAGTGTTTTCTTCTTTTCTTTCTTTTGTTTTTTTTTTCTGTTTCGGCTTTTCAGTGTTTTTGTCAGAACACCACCATCATATTAATAACTCCTATTTCCGTTTAATTTCCAATGGCTACACAAGCTGTTTGATGAGAAGTGGCACCAGCTGAGGCTGCTGGTCACTGAGGAGGATGTGACTCTTTACGTCGACGACACGGTAATAGACACTTTGTCCTTGGAGCCCCCTATTGGCATCTTCATCAATGGAAAAACCCAAGTTGGGAAATATTACAGAAAGGAAACAACAGTGCCAGTAAGTTTGTTGATATATGTTTTGTTGTATAACTACAATGACAATGAAATGTGTTATCTTTTAGCACCGGCACAGTTGGAGTATTTGAGAGAACGAAACACTAAAATCACACAGCACAATTTATTACCACCTCAAACTGCCTGCTGAGACATGTGCAACTCTATTTCTTATTAATCTTTATTTGTCTCAGTTGGCATAATTTGACCAGAATTCCTGTATTTGTGTGCAACATATAATTGTGCTGTGTTGTAATTTGCACATCAAGGCTCTTTTAGAACATTGGAACAAATACCTCTACTAAACATAGTATTTTCAGGTCATGATACAGACAGACCCACTTCTGCAATACATCTTTCTAGTCAAATTGTCTGTTTGATTTAACATCTTTTGTTAAAAAACAATAGGGCACATTGATCATTTAAAATACCTCAAGACGCACATGTTAGCAGTTAAGTCTGGTTTGGCATTGGTTGGACCATTTGTGGTCATAATGATGGTCAGTGAAATACAATACATTTAAAATAAATTCAAATGAATCAATGCTTCCATTTTTAAACTACAACTCTAAGTTCGTCTAGCGGCAGAACATAAAATATACTTCAAATAAATAACTTAATCAGAAACAGAAATAATAGTCGATGGAGGAATAGAGTATTCTTTGTGGAAAATGGTAATTCGTGGTATTCCATATTATATGGCAGCCAATATGTTGAGTGGGTACTGACCCACTGTTATGGGGATCATTTGTTTTAAAGCACTTAACACAGTGATTGTACTTATGCGCTGTAATACAATCGGACATGTTACTGGAAATTCACAATTTAACCAGAACGGAATAACAAAATAAATCATTAGTTTGAACCGTCAGACCAAACCAAGCATTCTTATTCTGATAAAAGTTAAATTAAGCCACAGTGAGACTGATCTTTGCCGCCACTCATACAGTCACACTGGCTGGAATTAATAGAAATCATATGTGATGATTAGCTTTCTGCTTACACCGAAATAAAACAGCACTGGAGCAAGATTACAACCGACATTATTAAAATACAAAGTAATGGAATAAAAGAGTTACAACACAACATTTTCAACCACCAAGGGAGGTCTGGCATTATGTTGCTGCTTAAAGCCCAAAGAACATTTATCCTTCCAGTTATACAATCGTCATTTCATTTCATTAGCACCAAATGGAATTAAATCCTGTAAAAGCAGCCCAGTTATTCTGTTTTTAACTTGTTTACTGTCTCCATCAGGTTTGGGTTTGGGGTTTTAACAGGAAGTTCTCTCTCTCTCTCCTTTGTTTAGTTTGAAATTCAGAAACTTCGCATCTACTGCGACCCAGAGCAGAATAACCGAGAGACTGCGTGTGAAATACCTGGAGTGGTAAGTATAAGTCCGAGTGTCTGCTTGGCTCTGAGAGCCAGTCTGAGAGCAACACAGATGACTTCTTCTCACCTACTCAGTCCAGTCACATCTGTTTCTGCTCTGACACGCGCCACGCTGTGTTTCATCCTGTGATTTTATTATCAGTCACCTCCATATCTCATGCTGCATGGCGTGAAATGAAGCTGTCTTGCTTAGTATTTCACCACTATACTGTGTTTTAGTAGTGTCGCAGTGAAGATGCAACCTCAGCATATCACATTTTAAAGCCCATCTGTTTATGCATAATTTGCTGGAAGAGGAAACCATGGCTCAGCTTCAAACATGGTGTTAGTGAAGCAGTGGCGCGTTGTTTTGTTGCCTTGAAAATTGCCGCAACCACAAAGCCAGTGCCAAATTAGTGTTCGCGATGTCGGAGATATTGGATAAAGACATCAAAAGAGAAAAGATGAGAAGGTAAAAAACTAAAACTAAAGTTTGCCAAGCAGCCCCCCCACCGTCTTCTTTATCAATTTCTATTTCAAGGGAGACACATATTATAACTCCTTGGCAAACTCTCACAAGATTTGATTTCAAAAGAAAATATATTTATGGTTCAACTTTAGTTGAACCATAAAGTTCATTATAAATACAGTGAAGCAGTTTAACAAGACATGTAGTTTTTGTGACTTGTACTGGGCATTTTTGACCAAATAATCAACAAATAAATGACCGATCATAAAAATGTACTATTTACATGTGTTCATTTCAGTGCTCGAACAGTCCTGATTACACTGAACCCACTAAAGAACCTTGCGTTTGTCCGGCTGGACCACCTGGACCTCCAGGAATGAAGGTCAGTTGATCGCTATCGTCTCATTGTTTTGTTTGTTGTCTTGTGTCATGTTGTTGTTGTTGTATATATCTGATAAGAAAATATTGCAACAAGAACACCAACCACGTCAGTCATCAGAGCTGAACGTTGGTTAAATATTTACTCACATTAGCAGGGGTCTGTTTAGATTAAGCAGTAGCACTGGTGTGCATACAATCCTAAATGGCTTCTGTTTGGAGAAGATAGCAAAGGTTTTTTTTCTATTAAATGTGTGCTCAGGTGATCTAATAGTTATGTGATGAGAACAGGCATGAAGTTGCACTTTAACGAGACATTAACTCTTAACGACAGTCATTACATCATGCAAACAAAGATCTTTAACACTGTGGACTGCTTAAACACATTTCTCTTTCTGCTGCTGGACACACACTGTTTTATGAAACAGAAACACACCTAAAAGCCTATCTTCTCCACTTAGGCAAATTGAGGCTTGCTGTGTGAGTGAGTCACAGTTAGTCCTTTAAGATCCTCTTTTATTGTACTATGGCTGCTGAAAACAACCCAGATCACCAAGTTAAACATTAGTCAGAATGGAAAATTACCAAGCATTAGAATCCCTTTCTTAATTGATCGCAGGGTATTAAACCAGCTTTGGCTTCGAGTAGCCCCTGCCACGGAAAACTTTCAAACACAGAACTCAGAGAGATTCCCCTTGAGCAACTAAATCTTTTGTTATTAAAATGTGCATGGTTTCAAACATGTATCTGCTGAGCTATTACTTCATTTAATAATAGATCCAAAAAGCTGGAGCCAGAGTTGGCTGGCAAATTGACATTTTTCTTGAGAAAGTACAGTGTGTATAATAGTTTTTTTCATGAGAACATGTGAAAAAAAACAGAAATCATGACGATATGATTGATATGTTGCCTCCTTCCACTTTCTATAGGGAGAACAAGGAAGCGCTGGCAAACCTGGTCAGCCTGGACCTGCTGGTGCTGATGGTAAGCCTGTGAGTACTACATAGTTCAATATACAAACATACAGTACACAACTGTCACAGCAGCGTCTGAGAAAATGCAAGACCCGTTCGAATTCATATACCCATTAGGTCATGAGAGTTTCTGCTTGTTAAATCTGTGTGGTTATTAGCGCATCGCAGAAACTCAACACACAGCGGTAAATAAGTCTGTTTTTCCAATGTGTAGATGAAAAACATGCCTGATGATTGCAATAGTGGCTGCACAGTGGGGATTGTGTGTGTGAGGGAAAATCAACCAGAAGTGAACCACAAACTCTGCTGCATAACATGATCAAAAACTCAGAGAGAAAATCAACTCCCATTGCCTAGAGACACTCAGACAACATGGACACAGCTGACGAGATCCAAATGTTTAACAAAATGTCATTTTCTCCCATCCTGCTTTGGTTAAATTTAAGGGTTTCCCTGGTATTAGAGGGACTCCGGGGCTGCCAGGTTCACCAGGAGTAGAGGTAAAGAAAATGTTACTTGATTCTACCTCAACCATAAATTCCATATCAGGATTAGAAGATTTGAAGCTGGTTTCCCTTTTGTTACCTCTGCCAGGGACAGCCTGGGCCACGTGGGTACAAAGGGGAGCAAGGAAGGCTTGGTGTTACGGTATGAAGGTCACATTTATAGAACAACGTGTTTCGTTGTCATGCAAGCGGCACTAATGTATGAAAAAAAATCCAATGTCGTAATACAAGTCTGTACTTTCAGGGTCCCAGGGGTATGCCTGGATTACAAGGATCTCCCGGGAAACCAGGAGAGAAGGTGGGGATATCAAATAATGCCACCTACATTTGTGTTTTTGACAAAGTGATCCATGTTGTTTGTGTTTGGCATGAATCCACATGCTGCTGACTGATGTAAGGTGATATTTTATGGTGAATCCTCTTTGTTATGAGATCTAATTTAGGGATGGACAGAAAAACACTGTTAGATGCATCAGCTTGAGCTGTTTAAGCACTTGTGCATCAATCATTCTGGAAACCATATGGTATTAATATAAACCCAGTTCCCTTGGGACCTTCCATACTGTGGGACAAGCACTCTTTGCAGAGAGCGCGCAAAGGGCCATCAGAGACTTTTTAAATCTGTTGATATTTCCTGACTCTTGTTCTGCACTTTTACTTAGTAAAGTCACACTGGCACTTTTTTTCTTGTTGCTTTGTTTTTCCCTTCACTTGCATTTTGCTCCCTGTCACTAAATGCATTTAATGTACATTGTAATTAGTCTTTAATTTGTCAAAAATTGACAGCTCAACTTTTCTCACATTCAAGACTAGTGTGAGTTTGGACACCTACATTAAAAAGTATGGAGGTAATAAACAAACCAGAAACTGAGCTGCAGGATGGTAAGAAATCAATAAAAAAAATGTTGTCCAATCACACAAAAGGGGAATTGCAAATCACTGCAAAGGCCACTTAGTTTCCACATAGTATCAAAGAATGAACTTCCCCAATGATGCAAGGTTAACAACAGTTTAAATTAAATCCTAATCACCATGGAAGGATCAATTCCAACATTAAATCATTTCTTCCTTGTGCCTAACCTACATCCCCAGAAGACGTCATCCAAATCTGTCCTGTACGTTTAGCGCTAGGTTGCTCACAGACAGAAAAACGCAGCCAAAAACACAACCTCTTAAGTGAAGGTAACAGCCCTGTGCTACATTTTGCGTCATTGTTTGACATACGGGACACAAGCAATGCATCCTCTCCAGATTGCATCACTCCTCTCACATCATCTTACCTTGTAAACAATGTGGCCAACATCTGCCATTTTGCTCCAGAGGAGAACAGTGTATGTGAGAGAGTTAGAGTTAGAGTCACGTTTGAAAACAGTCTCAGTTGCATGCAGACATGTCTGCACCTGGAGCAAATCCTCCCGTACCATCTGCCTCATTATTAGAGATTCACTTTCAGCTGTTGGGTGCGTCAGTTAAAGTTTTTGCTTGTTTTTCGGATCTGTCTTTGATCAAGATCAAATATGTCTTTCTTTTTTTTTTTTTGAGTGAGTTACTGTTACATAATACAGTCACTCCAACCAGTTGTCGTCTTCCAACCAGAGGGTTGTGGCCTTTGTTCCACTGCGCTGCAAGTCTAAAGGCCAATGTGTCCCTGGGCAACACACGTAACCCCAAATTGCCTGATATACTGTATATCCTACGCCTGGATAAATGGGAAAGGTTGTGTCAGGAAAGGCATCCGGTGTAAAACTCTGCCAAAGCAACAATACATATAGGAAAAACCCATTGTGGCAACCCTTGTGGAAGTAGCAGAAATAAAACAAAATAAACTTCAGCAAATTCATTCATCGTGGTCAAGTAAAAACGTGTCTTGGCGAGTAAAGGAACACTAAAGAGCATACGTGCACAAAAGTCTTCAGTCAGCAGGGAGCCACTTTCTCTGAAACCTCAGGGGAATTCTTATCTTGTAAAGTCGAAGGATTTTCTTTGGATACAATCTTACAAACTCACACTCCAAATAGTTACCATATTGTAAGACCACCAAAGGGTGCAGTCTAATTTTCCTGGCATAGGATCTAGAGAATGGAAACATGAGCTGTCAGCTAAATTAGGTCTTAAGTACATAATTCCGGAATACAAGAGGAAGAGGGACTGTTCGCCAATTCGACAAAGTGGCTGTTTGTGTACCCACATGCTGTGGTATTCACTCATTCATCACCGATCTGCAATTGATCTCCACAGTGTGAACTTACCTTCAGTACTTTGTGCAAACACATCTCTCTGCGCGGTTTGTTTTGGACTCGAGTTGCACTGGCAAACAGTTTAGCTGTGACGCTAATTACTAAGTCCAAGTTGTGATACCAATGGAACGCGATAACATGCTCATGTGACCTGTTTGTTGATTTTAGCTTAATGTGTAATTCATCGTCTTTTCATCGACTTTTGATTCAAAATATTTTTTGCACATGAGGCCAAAATAAAAATAAAGTTCCCCACAAAAGTCTCCAAAGCAGCCAGTGATGAGACAATGTAGCTAGGGATCAGGAGTTGACTACATTATGCACAGAGCGTTACTTACAACTTTCATTAAAATATCAATCAGGCCAGCAGTGTGTGCTGAGAGTGAATAATGTGTTACAGAAAAAAACATTACATGACAGTTTTAAGTGGCAAAACTGTTGTGTTAGTGCTTCAAGTTGTTGTCAAGACTCGAAAAGAAAGTTCTTAAAAACACATACCCTTTACTATTTCTTTACAAAAACCACAATTTTTTATTCTGAAAACGTGAATTCCCTTATGTTTTGCAGAATTTTACACATACTAATGTACATTTTTATGTTTATGTTTCAAGAAAAAATAAGGTTAATCAGTTGCTGATGAGTGAGTCAATTGTTTACCTATATTAGATACTGTCAAATTAACATCTTAAGAGATCAGGAACAAACAATAAATGTCATGTTTTTGTTTTGTTTTTTTAGATTACATCAAATTAACATTTAAGTATTGTTTCCAGGGCTCTGAAGGATCATCAGGTCCTGCAGGGCTACCAGGGAAACATGGCCAAGTGGTAAGGACACAGACAAACCGAATGTCTCAAATCAGTCCGGGACTGAAGATGACACAATGAAGTAACGTTGCTTTAATTTGTATGATATTTCAAGGGTGAAAAGGGAAGCGTGGGACCTCCTGGGCCACCTGGTTATTCAGGAGAGCCTGTATGTATACAGTAAATCCATTCACGTTCATATCTAGAACTTTTGTTGTATTTTAATTCTGTGAAAAATCTGTCTTTTCATTTCAGGGCCAACCTGGGAGAGATGGAAAGGAAGGACTTCCGGGGAGTCCTGGTCAAAAGGTTGGTCTCGACAGTTCAGGGAAATAATGGTAGCACATTTAAAAGTCCATGTTTGTCAACCATGAAAATGGAGCCATCCAGTGACGTCTGTCTTTTTCTTCCACTACCCATTTGAAAACTGAACGTTGAGTTTGTTCTTCATGTTTTACGCAGATGTCTTTAAAGCACAGCATGTAAGAATTAGTGACATCTAATGTTAGTACTGCATGCGTACTGTGACAAGCAGAGGACTCCTCCTCTCACTCCTCCCTTTCCCACAGGGAACTACAGTGGCCTTCACATACCAGAAAGCATGTTGTTCTTCTTCAATTGTGTAGTAAACTTCAAAATGTGAAACGCATGCTTTGGCTGGTTTGTTCATTTCTTGCTGCTTTAGAAACATGGCAGCACTAAATGTTGTCCTCCGTTAAGCAAGGACTCAAAGTGCATTTAAAATGTGTATTTTAAGGCTATGACAACCGACCTTGCAACACTAGACTACTGGATTTTTATGCCATCTTCAGTAGTTAGCTGCTGATATGTGTATATTCAAATAGAAATTTAGTTAAATGAAATGCATAATAATACTTTGATTTCTCCACTCTGTAAAGGGAGAATCCGGTGCCAGTGGCATTCCTGGACTTGATGGAAGCGCAGGACATCCTGTGAGTTGTTCACACAGATGTTTGTTTCAATGTTTGGTATTTTCTGTTATGCTATTGCTGTAGATCTTCACTTGGACTCCTAGAGTTAGTAGAATAGAGGATTTTATGCAAAATGTAATGCAAGCTGTGCATGAAGTAAATTAAACAGCCTATCATATTGTGAAACGGTTCAATGTGTGCGAGGTACTTTAAAGGTCCACAAAGATCTCACATGATCAGCTATAAAAAAAGTATTCATGAAATAGATGCATGCTTTTTTTTTACTTCAGCAAGACTGCAGTGTGTTAACATAGTGTCAGCAGAATAGAGAGGACCCCTGACAGGCAGTAAATTAGGGGTATTTCCCCTGAAGTTCATCCCAGGATAACCCTCTTATGTAACAAACAGACTTGGGCCATAATCTAACACAGTGAAAGTAACTCATCCAGGGAATGCTGTGTAGCTCTGGCAAATCTGTTTTAGGAAGAAAGTGTTTCAACTGGGCAGCCACCCCACGTATCATGATTGTAAGTGCTGTCCAAAAGTTAGGGATGGATCCACAGCGATGAGTCAGTTGCTCCACAAGGCTGTAAGCCATATTCTCCCCCCTCCCACCCCACACACACACACCACCACCAGAACAATAGAATTAGCCATGTATCCAAGACAAACAAAAAAAACATTAGTACTGTACTTCCTTAAGTTGAATCAGTTTGATAGTGCAGGTCTAAACATCCTATCAGTATTTTTTAACATAAACAAGTGTGTCTGGGTGGCTGTTTCTTTGCCTGCCACTTTAATTAATTTACTCCACACACATGTTTCTCAAACTTTTTTTTGAGAGGGAACCACTAAGCATCTGCAAGTGTTTACCACAGAAGAAAGCAACTATGTTTAACTGCGCTTAACTGATTAAACCTTAAGTGTGTTATTTATTTATACATTTGTGTCTGCTGTTGTCCTTTTACCAACTGCATCTAAATAGCAACTGTTTATCCCACTGCATTTATCAGTAAATAATCACGCTGATTCAGCTTTTGTTCTCCTAATGCTCGGTGTGATGAAGCTTAGACTGCTCAATTCAAATGAAATATCATCGTTAATTTTTTATTATTATTATTGTTGCTTTGGAGTGATTCTATTAACAGAATACAGCTGCTACAATTTGTGAAACACGTCTAGTGACCTTTTGCTTTTACAGAACATTTGGCTTCATTTGTTGCTGGCACAGTGAAGTGATTATTTCCGTTCTATGAAAGGACGTAAAATGGAACCTGCAGACCTCTCTGCTGTTTTATTAACCGTTGGGAAACACTGAAACTGAAGTATACAATTCTAGCGGATATTAAAGCACGTTTTGGGAAATTTCTCAGGGCTGGATTAACAAATGGATGAATAGCTGTTATAGTTCTCACACTGATGTTCCTTTTAGTCTCCTTGTCTCCTTAACAGTATACATGTTTTTTTGTATTCTCGTTCCCAGGGTTTACCTGGATTACCAGGAACTGCAGGCCTGGACGGACAAAAGGTAAGACATTATCAGCAGACGTGCAACGGCCACTGATCTGTTAGTTTGTTCCTTCTTTATGATAACATTTGACTGATTCTCATTTAAGGGGGAAGCAGGTTCACCTGGCCTTAAGGGCTTTAAAGGATCGTCTGGCCCTCCTGTGAGTTAACGGCTGATGAACACCCATCAAAGTGTTAATCCTGAACCTGAAAATGTACCTAAACAATCTTCTTTGCTCTCCCCACAGGGTGATCTGGGTTTACCTGGTGTACCTGGTTTGACAGGACCAACTGGACAAAAGGTAATCAGATATGATTATTGGAACATTTCCTTTGATCTTCCTTGGACTGTTGTATTAGGGATGACAAGCTACAATATAAAACTATTTCATATCTTTAAAAAGGATAAAATGTGCATTAAATACAAAGCAAGTTAATTCCTTTCTACATCGCTGGGCCTGTGAGAACAGTGGCACTAACTGTGACCCAGAATTTTGCAGTTCAATCTACACAACCTGCAGGCTGAATGATACGGACTCTTGGCACAGTGTAGTACATTAAAGCTGTCAACAGGTATGGATGTTGTGTGATCCTGTAATCACAAGCCCTACATGAACCAACGGATGCAAAGCACATTATTGCACAGCAGTTTTTTTTAGTTCAAAACTTTGTATTTTCCTGGAAACAACTAAACAAAAACTTAATGGAAAGTTGCGTATGTCAGCAGCATGAACATGTTTGGTTTGGTCACTAGTTTTTCTAAAATACACTTGAACACAACTCATGAACTCTTGGCCACTCCAGCATTAGTAATTTAAGGGACATTCTGGTACTATTGCTTTTGTCAGTGGAAATGTAAGCAGTCTGGGCTTTTCTGGTCTGGACATTCTGTCTCCTCATCACTTTTCATTTGTCCATTTGCCTGTAATAATTCAGTGTGTGTATTGGTGCATGTCACACAAAGTAAAAACCTAAGGACAAGCAGGCATTAGACTCGCTACTGGTGATTCTTCCAATGAACAATATGGCGAATGTGCAGTTGCAATACCTTAAAACATGAAACAGGAAAAGGTAATAATAATGTTATATAGTGTAAATTGGACAATTCTCACACTATGTTCTCTGTAATGTAAGACGTGTTTTTTTTTCGTTATCAAGGGGAATAAGGGTGAAAGTGGAAGTCCAGGAATACGAGGAACGCCAGGCCCTTTGGTATGTTTCCATTCAAATAATCGAATATAAACCAGGTGGTGCCTTAAAATACTTTAAATAAATACATTATTTTAAAGGGGAACACAGGGGAACCAGGAGGAGCAGGTCAGCCAGGCCACCCTGGCATGCCAGGCCTGAAGGGCAGCAAGGTAATCCGTTTATTTCGCTTCTGTTATTCCTGTACCCCTTTATGAAAATGTCAACATTGTTTTCACTTGCTGGTTGAGTTAAATTCAGAGAAGTTGTAGTATATCCAAAGAAAGTTGAAAAAGTTGACATGAAGTCTCAACTTCTATAACAGCAATTGCTATATTTGTAGTCACTTCTTAGGCAGGGACTGTAGCAATATGTGCTACAAAACATCTGTAAAATGATAAACTATGTTTTTACTGTTCACCAGGGACAAAGGGGAAATCTAGGTGAAAGCGGAGTGACGGTAAGACCAAAATCACACTGCCACCCTACATCATTGTTCTCAGAGGCTAATCACACAATAACCTGACTGACCTCTGTAATGCTTGTATTAAATCTAGACCAATAACTGGCACTTAGAGGTTAAGAGCACATCTCTGGTAGAAAACAAACATGGCCTGCACGGTATCTGCACCGAATTTCGGAGAAACTTTGTTCCAAAAAGACCCTCAAAAAATCCCATTTCCACTGGTCGGTTAAAACCACAGTAGAACTTCAAATCAAATCATTTTTGCAAGTGTGTAATTAAAGAAGTCCGAATTGGCAAATCCCTGTTTTTGAAGGAAAATGCTGTCTTTGATTCACTAGAATCAAGATCAACATAATAAACATAGGTTTGCTGATCTAAAGACTTTGTGGATTTCTCCACTGTGAGTCATGAAAACCATAACTGAAAGTGTATTTCAACATAATAGGTGCAATCATATACAGTACATAATGTGTTAAATGACTGTTTTAACCCTCTGTATTACAAGTGTGATGTTATGATGGTAATCTAATCTCTAATCTCACCAGGGACTAAAAGGTGAAAAAGGAGGACATGGTCGACCGGGGGATCGAGTGAGTTTCTTTGATCAACTATTTTAATGACCACATTTTGTAAACTCTTTGATTTACATGACAATAATCACATATTGTGCTTTTATTCAGTGATGTGAAGTTTCTTGTTTCTTTACCATGAAAAAAATCAATGTGTTATCGTCCAAAATTCTGACCGTTGTTCTGATGACATTTTTAATCAGTGTGTAAGGTTCAATGGAAGATGCTGGTGTAGTTAAAATTAGAAAATTAGAAAAAATAAATAAATAAATAAAAAATCTTGACAGTCAATACTGCCACCATGTGGCCATTTATAGACCATTTCAGAAAAGTTAAAAACTCCACTTCATCTGTCCTATATACTTATTTTCTTCATTTTTAAATGTTAACATGTGTATATTTTATCACTTCTTAGGTTTTTGAAGATGTTTGTATTCACATCATTTGGGTTTGATGTTCCCTGCCCTTCTAGAATGTGTTACTTAACTTCTTACCCATGTCAGTAATTTATTATATATTTATTATAAACAAAGAGCCAATTGCTAATTAAAGGTCAAATTGTTGAAAACTTGTTATTGTTCACACTGAGCCAGTTTCAAGGTTGACTCCAAGAGAAAGCTATTGTGTTCATTCCATGCCAGGAAGAACCCAGTCAGAGCCGGATGCAACCGAAAATATATACTGTACAATAATGAGTATTATTATACTGGGAGAGTTTGTGTCTTCATGATTCTAATGAAATGGTTAAAGGTCATTAGACAGATGATTATATGGGTCATCTTGAGGGCTGATCTTGAGAAGTGAAGGAGGCAAAAGGTTGTGTTACACACCTGTCTTGATGTTGCACATCAGCAGAATCCAGGGCCTACGTTGTCCCTACTTTCTTTAGTTTTTAATGATCTACCATGACTTTGATTGACAGGGCTCCGCTGGTCTAACAGGATTTAAAGGAGAGGTATGTTAAGATTAATGCATTAATTCATTTTCTGGAACACAGCTTGTGTTGTCATATGCCATGTTCACACTGGGTTTGTATTTTGCCAGAAAGGGACAGCAGGTGATCCAGGGCAGAGAGGTCAAGAAGGCCAAATGGGACGTCCTGGACAGCCGGGTCAATCAGGCCAACCTGGCCCACGGGGGCAGCAGGGGGACACTGGTCCAGCTGGCCCACCTGGACCAGAAGGCAGATCCGTATGTGTATTATATACACACTGTATGACACTTGTTGGCTCTTGTTGTGATGTTTGAGATTCACTGACATAAATAAAGATTTACTGGAGATACATATGATCCGTTGCTCTATCACAGGAAAGTGCCATGTCGGACAGTCACATCCGGCAAATCTGCAGAGATATTCTTCAGGGTGAGTATCACCAGGCACTGACCAATGATGTGTTTCATTATGTTTTCACACAACACTTCTGAAATCTTTTTATTGCCACTCTTAGCCGAGCTGCCTTTGTTGTTGATGAGCAACCAGCAGAGTAGCTGCTCCCGATGCCAAAGTCGGCCTGGATCTCCAGGTACTCCGGGTCTACCTGGGCCCCAGGGACTCAGGGGTCTTCCTGGACTCAGTGGCTCCAGGGGTCAGCCAGGCCACCTGGGTCGGCCAGGGCGTCCTGGTATCATCGGGCTCAAAGGTAAGCGCAGGCATCAAGTCAACAGAATCTTATGAAAACCGCTTTGTGGGTAGATCTAAGAAGGACACTTGTGTTTGCAGGAGAACCAGGCTTCAAGGGTGAGAGGGGGAATCCTGGTCCAACCAGGATGGGAGATCAAGGACCACCTGGACCACCAGGTAAATATCATAATAAATAATCCAAAGTTTTTACAGAAAATCATGTGGGAATTAAAGCTACTGTCACTGACATCATGTTTTGCGTAACCTTTGACTAACCCATTGTTATGTTGCTGCCTTTAGTGTTACCCTCCCTGCTCCCTATATCACCTCATGAATGCTTTTGGTCTTTGGGGGCATTTGATGACTGACATAAAAAATAATCTCCTAAGAAGGCCCTCATGGTAGAGTTCTGAGTTGAATTAGATGTTTTGGGGTACAGCAAGGGTTACTGTTCTTCGGTCTTCTCTCTTTTCCACGAAAAGAACGTTCTTGTTGGTTTGACATCTCCTTTGATTTATGTGACACTTATCCAAAAGTTATATTATTAGTGTCTGACTTTACTGGTGTGAACCATTACTTTAGCCTGATTATTGTTTGGTATTTTATCACCACAGGTCCAATGGGTCCCCAGGGATATGGTAAGCCTGGTCCTCCAGGTAATTCTGGACCTCCAGGTGTAAATGGAGCAGAGGGTAAGGGTGGTAATCCTGGCATCCCTGGCCAGACTGGAGTGTGTGATCCATCCATGTGTTATAGTGGCATGATGAGGCGGGATCCTTACAGCAAAGGGCCAAACTATTGACATGGTTACTGCAGGCACCAGTCCAGAGCTGATGTGGAACAAGCAGCTATTCTCAGGAAGATCTCATCCTTACAGTTCCTCTCCTGTCATGGAAACAAAACGGACCTCTTGTGACACCTTGTGTGTGATCTCAGACTGTCAACAAAACTCCTGTCACATTTTATCCTTTGTTTTTTTTTGTGTGTGTGTTTGTGTGTTTTTTTTTTAAATTGTTCATGTCTTTGAACATAACTTTAGAGGTTTTAATGGTGTTAAGAGAACTAACAATAACAATTGGCTCCAGTTAATTCTCCTCTGATCACCTTGGACTCATGTATGTATTAGTGTTTGGATCTCTTTCAGTGCAGTATGGCTGGTACATTTTACCATATTGCCCCCTGGTGTTGCTTTGTTGCATGTCACTGCCTCAATTTTCAAAGGTAAAGTGAATGGGTGCTATTAAACAGAGAACAGAAAATGACAAATACAACTTCTATCCTTAATAACTTCTACGCTCAGTGATTTCACCATAAATTATGTCAGAATTCATCATTTTTCAGCACAAAACTGTGAGTTTGATTTCCTGTAGCTGGTTATAAGCTGCTGTAAGCCTGTGTTCCTGATGCATCCAGTTTGACTGATAAACACTTAAAGCCTTTTTTACGTAAGCTAATACTGTGTATCATATAAGATAAATAATACCTCCCCCTATTATAAGTTCATCCATGTGTCATTTTATTCCATTTACAAAGTAAAATGTTAACAATTGAAGTTTTATGTTGCCAAGGCTTACTTTTCATTACTGTAGCAGGTATTGTATTGTTATTTATGAGTCATAATTGTATTTCAGCAGTGACATGTAGCTTTTGTAATTCTATTTGTGATATGCTTTTTTTGTATAAATTTAAAAAAAAAAAAAAAAAAAACTAGAATTAAACAACGTTAATGATGTGTGAACTTCCGATCATCTTCAGCTGTGTGCTCTAAGCTCTAGGTTTATTTCAAGAATTCATCACACTGTCAGTCTTGTCTTTCTGATGGAGAGTTTGGATGAGGTGTCTACTGTGAGATGTTTTCATGAGGACTGCAGATCCAAAAAGGAGAGAGGATATTGTTTGATCTATATGGTGAGGACAAAGGGTTGGTTAATACACATTTGTGTGTATGGGTTGTTGTGTTTTAAAAACATTTAGGTCCATCCTCAACGTCAAAGCACTTTGTGAGGGTAATGGTGTAGAGTCAGACTTTTAACTGGGTTTAGGGTAGACTAAGTAGTGGGGATAAGCCTTTTACTTAAAGTAGCAGTGTGTGGTAGGGGTGGGTCAAAATATCAAGTTGGTGATATATCGTCATCCTTCCTCGTGCAATATGAGAATCGATACCCCAGGGCAAATATCGATATTTTAATTAACATTTGAAGTGGCTCGAAAGTAAACAGTCCCTGCCAGTTTCACTCACCGGGGGTCACTACTTCATGTCTCCTCATGGCGGCGCTGCTCAATGCTCAAATGAAATGAGGGAACCCTGGCCAAAGAAGAGGGAGTTTACAGTGGGATAATGGCAGAGAAAGCTACGTTAAGAGACGCTCAATCCACGTTCAATACATAGACTTTATGCTTTAAATATTGTGATGTATTGCAATATGATTCTCTTATATATTGATATAAGAGAATATATTGATTTTCACAGAATCATTCCACCGTGATATTATTGGTATCGTGGACCATGTATCGCATATTGCGAGGTACCATGTGGTTCCCACCCCAAGAGTGTGGGATTTAGTCAGAATCTGGATTGAAGTTGCATCCAACCGAATTCCCTTTGGCTCCCATATGTTGGAAAACTAAGCTTGCCGTCAGGTAGCATGAAAACACAAAATCACTTCCCTAGAACCAGTGTTTGTGTTGTACACGCTGTACAAATATGGCAGTATAACATAGCAGACTCCTAATGAAAGTGATCTGGGAGAGAATGACACTTCTCCTCTGGGCTGTTAACAGCCTTACATCGGATCATCTTTCATAAAATCAGACGGTTTGCCCATACACAGGACACACAGCCACAATCCAAGTATTTTGTATTTTAATTAACAACTTGCAGATGAAACTCAGCAATAAACTACTTTTCAAGTGATCCTGCCTTTTGCTGTGAAGACAGTGTTTAATTCGAACCTATGTTGAGTAATGGGCTGGAGATAGAGAGAGGATGGGGGACTCAAGAAATAATAACTATTATGGGTTTGTACACTAGATGTCGCTGTGTGGCAGTACATATCGTGTCCATGAGTTATTTCACTTAAGTGGGAACTTCCTTTTTTCCTCTCCATGTTGGACAGCAGCCACCCATCACGCGGGGAGACCTCTGCCTATTAAATGTTTTTGATTAAAACAGCGCACTTAACTTCAACATACTATTTACTTAATGCTCCTCTGAGAATGAAGCTTTATGCATAAAGGTTCTGCCTTAAATTAACCTTTCTACTCAAAGTACTCCCTTGCTGTTTTGGGATTTAAGCAACATAATTATGGAGTTGGAAATCATTGTAGACGACATGCAGTGGAGCTGTGGTTGTTACTATTGAATTTGAAGTATCCTTATCCATCTTTGTGGTATTTTTCTAACCTCTCCATTGCTGCATGCGGATTATGGCATCTCCTTGTATTTGCCACACATTGTGAATATTAATATTATTTATATGTTGTCCTTTAAGGTATAAAAACAAACAACAACTGGATTCCTGTTTTGTCGGTGAATGCAGCTGCAGCCCTCGTCTCATAAACACACGGTCTTCCATAAGTTGAGGTGATTAAAAGGCTCTGTCATTATTCTTTCACTGGTTAAAACGGCCTCTCGGATTTCAAGTGTCTCCTTTTACACTCCACATTCATCATGGCAGTGGGCTGAAGTTTTATTGCTGCCGCTAGAGGTGGATGCAAAAACAAAAGTTGAGTGTGGGATGGACTCAGAGGGCAAAAGCCCCGGTACTCTCTCTAACTCTCTTTCTCAGGGGGGAAAAAAAAGGAAAAATGCGAGCAGGGGCATGAGTGCATGAGTGTATGAGTGCATGAGTGGAGCTCCTCTGTTCACTCTGACACTTCTGGACACATTTCATCCACCTGAAACTCTTAGTGATCCCTCGTCGCTCTGGGCGTACCTACGTGGTTTTTTTTCATCACAGAGGAGTATAATAAGGTGAGGGACGGGGTCATAACTCCATAAATACTTGATGTGGCACAGACAGACTGTGGATGGACCTGAAGGCGCGCGTACTGCTGGAGGAAACCTGCGCGCTGGAGAGTAGCACCGACTTGTCTGTAGGCTGGTCCTTCAGTTGAAGAAAAGTGTACTGGTAAAAGAAGAAGAAGAAGAAAAAAAGAGTAAATAAATAAAAACCCTCCTCATTTGCCAGCGTGGAAGCTGTGGTGCCTGTGGTAGACATGGGGAGTCTATGATTCCAAATTGGCGGCGATTATAAATTGCTTGGTTTTTCTCCCAGAGTGCGATGTAGTTCAACTTCACACCCCAGAGTGAGCCATTTGTCAAGATGACAGCGCTTACACCTTTGAACCGTGCTGTACTTGGACTTGCGTGGAGCTGTTTGAGTTTTCTGACCTGCGCTCATTGCGGGTTAAGTGACAACCATGTGCACTCCAGTTTTATTTACAGGCGGTTGCGCAACCACGAGCGCAGGGAGATCCAGAGAGAGATCCTCTCCATCCTGGGCTTGCCTCACCGTCCGAGGCCCTTCTCTCCCGGGAAGCAGGCGTCCTCCGCACCGCTCTTCATGCTCGACCTGTACAACGCTATGACCGTGGAAGAGGAGGAGGAGAGGGCGCAGCAGGGCGCGGCGAAAAGCTTCAGTGCCAAGGCTCAAGGACACTCCAGGAAAGGCTACTACAGCCCTCAGCATGCCGGCTACTCCCGTATTGCTCAGCCTTACCGAGCGGCCCCTTTGTTAGGCCACAGTCCCGCACTCACCACAGCGCAGGACACCAACTTTCTCAATGACGCTGACATGGTTATGAGCTTTGTCAACTTGGGTAAGTGGTGGCCTTTTTAAGTTTATACTCATTTATCATCTTGGTTTCATTATTATAATTAATCAAATATTAAATGAAATTAAAATGAGATGCAAGGCTTTTAAGATTTCATTATAATGAAAAAAAAACCCCAGCAAATAATAATAATAATAATGATAATAGTAACAATTTAAAAGATGCAACCAAAGTCTTGCTTTCCACAGTGAGCAAAAATAACAAATGTATTCCCTCAAATCCACAACTAAGATGAAAAATGTCCAGTTGATTGTGTCATTAATTTATCAACACTCAGACTAATAACTGTGCAGGTTTTCTTGACAATGTGCTGCTGATATTAGAACATCATTAGAACTCCAGTGTAAAAGTCAACTTTCAAGAGAAGTCGGTATTTAATAAACGTTGACTGTCTGTTAAGTTGTGAGAATGTTTACATGGAGTCTAACTTATCAACAATATTAAACATAATGCAGATGTGAATAATCACTGATTTAATGCACTGTGTAACAAAACTAAAAAGGTCATATATTTCATACATCACTTTTTTTATTATCATGTATCTGGACTCAGATGTGTTTATCTACTTCAGCCGTGTGTGCTATATACTTACTATTTAACAGCATTAAGCCCAACATTTTGACCTTATCAATTTGTGCAGTTTTGTGTTTAGCAGCAGCTGATCAGTATAATGATTGTGTTTGTTCAGTAGCTGCGACCTTTCACCCTGCAGTTCACAGAAACTTATCTGATGACTGTCTGACCTTGAGAAAATTGGTCTTAATTATTTCCTGTTGTTAAAAGGGGGAGTGATATTGACTGATGCCTGTATTTCTCCTGGTCGTGACTCGAAGAGGAGGCAGTCGTCCTTATTCCTCGTGCTTATGTTCTTTGCAGTAGTTATTGTTCTTAAATGAGGATTAAATTAGAAAGCACACCGCATGGAAACTTACCATGAAGTGGGATATACAGAATTGCATGAAACATTTCATACCACATAATGTAGGCACTGTGTTTTTGAGGATTTAATTTTTATTTTTATATATATATAAATAAAACGAGTAAAGGTGAATGTGTGCAAAGTTTTTCTGGAAGTGTAATCCCTCACCTTGGCCTGAGCCCATCTGTTTCCACTTACCAGTATACCAGTGCATGTACACTGTCAGCCTTGAAAGCTCTGTTCTCGTTCTGGGGACTGTCAGTGAAGTGTTCAATGGGCCTCTGTCTTTAGTACTGTACACTCAACTACAGCTACTGACCTCAGCATATACGTGAGACCTCATGCCGTTTAATATGCCTTACTCTAACTGTAAATAAGAAGTCAGCCATTTAAAAAAAAGAAGAAGAAAAAACTTCACATACGTACATGAAATTTAATGTGAGAGGAGTTAAGATGTAATGATGCAAAACACCAGTTCATCTTATATAATTATACTGATTCCAAGCCAAAGTCAGTTAATATGCAACACATCAAGAATGCACACAGCTCACCGCCCTTACCGGGGAGTGAGGTCATCATTTACTGTTTAATATTTAGCTATTTGAGAGTTAAATGCTCCATGCTCTCAGTGGCACTTCTGCTTCAGATTACTGCCTGTGGCTAATATAATGGAACACGCTCAGTGGGTAAAAGTCAGACGTGATCTCTGACCTCTTTGTGCTAAGTAACTGCAGGCGTTCGGCGACGATAAAAATATCAGGGAAATGAAACGCATGATAGTGCGGCGGATGTCCGAAAGTTCCCTGATCAGGGGCGCGCGACACTTTGGTCACATCAAAGAATCTGTGCTCGCTTTGATGCACTTATTAAAGTCATTCCACTGCCGGTTTAACTTAAGCGAAACACATTATACAGCATCTTTTATTTGTTTCCATTCCATAATATTTGGATATTACATTTACATGTGCGTATGTTAACGCTGAAAAAGAAATGTAGGGCTGACAAGATAATTCATTTAGATTTGAAGGAAAAGGGTCATTAAATGCTCTTATAATACACTGTATTAAACATAAAGGAGGTCAGCATGAGGTCAGAAATTAGGTTAGACTATAGATGTTCACTTGATTAATCTTGTCTGCTTTTTTTTCTCTCACTTGAGGATCAGACCAAAGTGTCTTTAATTGAAATCAGCCTGTTTTTCTTAACTGACAGCCCATTCATCATGGCCAGAGAATGCAGCTAGGCACACAGTAGAGGGCCTGTCTGAGAACTGCTACCTGTATTCAGTTGACTGATTTAATGAACTGGAAAGTGCTTTTGTTGGGAGTCGAAATGTTTGGATTGGACCTGGAATGTAAAAGAAGATGTAATAAATTACCCCTTTTCTGCGCGTTAACGCTGGCATATTTTGTCTTTTGTGCAACGCATGTCGGGGTTCACGAGGTGAAGCCATGATTTTTGAGCAGCGTGAGCTTTGTTGCCAGTAAAAAAAATGAAATTCATTCAAAAACACTTTTCTTTTCTTTCCTAGTGGAGAAAGATAAAGATTTTTCTCACCAACGAAGACACTACAAGGAGTTCCGTTTCGATCTGACTCAGATCCCAGACGGGGAAGCGGTGACTGCTGCAGAGTTTCGAATCTATAAGGATCGCAGCCACGTCCGCTACGACAATGTCACTCTGAAGGTCACCATATATCAAGTCATCAAAGAATATCCAAACAAGTAAGTGCCAAAGACTAAAAAAACACACTCAAGCAGTAAATACACAATTTTAAAGTGCTTTTTGGTGCTCTATTCTTCTACTCTTTTTAGTTACTTTGCAGATACACCAGCTTCTAATCATTATGTGTTGTGATACTTTAAAAACAATGGAACAATATAATGTTTCTTTATGAAGAAGAGTAAATTAAATAGTTTTTCAGTAATTAGGCCACTCACCATGTGCTAGTGAAGTCATGAATATCAACGGCTGATTTTATTTTTTCAGTTAAAGATCTTACAGTAATACACTTACAAGGGACTGATTAGTTGAGAATAAACGTTACCGACATTTGACAAAAAAATAATCTTGTCTCTTAAAACCCACAAGTCCCAGAGAAATCAAATAAAGTAGTAAAAAGACTTGTAATAAGCCTGTTCTGTGTTATTTAAAACAGACTACAAGCATCAACCTGTTTGCAACAGCATTTTGTTGTTACTTCAGCTCTGCTTTGATCCCACGCAGTAACCTTATTTCACTGTTCTGCAACTATTGTTGTCTTCCGCGCGGCTGAAACTTTCCACATGCACAGAGTGTCCTTCTATCTCCAACTCTGTTCTCCTTCATTCGCACCATGTCTGCCTCACAAATATAGTCCTCGGATAAAGAGAGCCCCATTAGCGGGTTAGCCACTTATGAAGCTTAGAAGGTCCATCAGTTATCACTCGTCTTGTGTTGCCTGCCAAGCTGGCCGGATCCCAGATCCCAAACCATGAGGGCCCAGATTAGGGGAGGCTCCTTCGGGGTGCTCCCCTGATCACTGTTATGCCCACCACCTGCCTGACTTAACAATATACCGGAAGTTTAAACCATGACATAGCTGAATACTCAAGGGTGTATTTAAAAGTGGGCCCACATTTTGCTTGCCAAAAAATGTGTGTGGGTGATTGAAGGGGAGATATGGCCCTCCTGGGCTTTGAAAGGGTCCAAGTGAATGGGCTTTGCCATCTTAAAGGGGAAGACGGCTCTGTTTAGGTTTTCACACACATTGGGACTAGTATGTTTCAGTTAGTGCTCACAAAGAAGCAGTGCTTAGAAACAATATCAGAGTTGTTTTCATGGATTATCGAAACTTTAAAAGCCATCAATAATTAATAGGAGTTGTAAAGACACACATGCTGTATTCTGTCATATCTTTGTTTAATACATCTGGAGAAATGTTAAAACTTAATAGTCATAGCCAAGAGTTGTCAGTTAATTTCCACAAAATCCGCTCAAACGCAGCCTCTAATATAGTTCGGGTAAAGTGTCTTCCAACTTTATTGGGGCTTTTTACAGCAATGTTCACATTCAGCTGAGAGTTTTGTTACCCTTACTCCCTACTTCTACTTTATACTAAAGTTCCATTTTGTCAAAGTCGGTGTTTATGAAGTGTGAAGTATGAGATTTTAACTCCCAAATCCTGGCATTTCATTTATACTTTTATAGGTTTTGTAAACACAGAAAGCACTGACGTGCCATGTGTTTAGCGTTGAGGTGTCAAAATAAACAAGCAAAATGTATTTTCTTTCCCTTTTAAGTTTACACAGCTAGATTGGAAGGAATTTGAAACCTATGGTTTAACATCCCCTCGTAGGGTCAATGACCTGACCTCATTTCTCTTCACTCTATCAACGTCCTGTATTGATCTTTCTGAATATACGTTACAAATGGAGAATAGTGCCATGTGAATAGAATTTGAAGGAAACAGACAATAATGAGTACTAAAAACATACTCAAACATGGCACTACCTAGTTTCCCCTTGTCCCTGGTCTCCACTCAGTTAAACTCACTTTCTATGGAACAGTACAGCCAGTAATCACAGAGTAAGGGGAGGAAAGGGGTAAACAGTATTTTCCTTTTGGATGTGGCTTGTGGAATAGTGAATTCTTACCTACAGAAATGAAATGATCACAGGATATAAGCTTGTAATACATTTCATACATTCCTAAGAGGAAGTTCAGCTAAAGTCACTCATAAGGACGGCCCTTGTGTGTGAATTTCACGACGCTGTGTTTTTATTACACCTGTAATAAACGCAGGAATAGTTCCTGAGACACTGAGGCCACATGGAAAATCTTTGTTCTCTCCCACCAGCAGCATGTAACCACAAAAACTGAATAGGCCTTATCCGATCTGCTGCCGGAAGGGAATCCATTGCAAATTTGCGAAGCAGGACTTTTTTTTTTTTTTTTTTTTTTCAACGCAGTGCTGATTGATGCCTTATGTCAGGTCCATGGTAAAAATTACAAAAGGGCTGATATGCATGATTCCTAAAGCTGTTTGCCCATCAAAAAGCTGAAAATGTTGGCACATGTTTTACCGCACAGCTCCGCAGTTTAATACATGTCACAGCATCTTGAACAATAGTGGGGCTGGAAAATGACTTAATTACTTTAAGCCTGACACCAAATCACCAGTTTTCAACATTGTCGCGGGTTGTGTTATTCGTTTCAGTAGAAGACACAAATAAAGTTATGCACTTTATTGTGGCTCCTGCAACAGACACTGGGCTGACACGTCCATTTGTGATCAGTCAGTGATACCGGGTTTATCTGCTGTCATCTAACTTACTCATGGAATCAGTTTAGATGCTCGCAGAGAAGCATATGGTTCATTTTTTTTTTGTGTGTGTCCCATTGCAGCTATGCAGCATTAAGGTGCTCAGGATGTTTTTTATTTACAGAGCATAAACTGTAACAGACACAAGGGCTTTATAATTTGTTTATAATGCAGCTGTAAAGCGACCACATGCATCTCACCATCTGTTTCACTGACACCACTGTGACAAAAAGTACCCACAGAGACGAACATTAAAGTAACTTACTGGATTCATCCAAAGACACGCTACATGTTTTTTTGGTTGTGTGTGTATTATAGCAGCAGCTGTTTGATTATGCGTCGTTTTAAATGTTGTTTATTCTCTCTCTTTTACCCCCAGAGATGCAGAGACGTTCTTGCTTGACTCCAAAAAAGTGCAGGCATCTGATGGCGGCTGGCTGGTGTTTGACATTACGGCCACGAGTAACCACTGGGTGATGAACCCACTGCAGAACTTGGGCCTGCAGCTCTGTGTGGAGACTGTAGATGGCAAGTGGAGTTCAGGTTTTCTCTCTATGAAATTGACTTTTCTCTCACTGGATTTTTTGTTTTAGATAATTCTCCGTCTCTGCATTTAATTAAAACAGCTTTTGATTACAGGATAAATGTGACATGTATAGTTGACGGATTATTATTCATCACCAACATAGTATAGACGTAATTCCACAAAGAATTCACAGCAAACATAGTCATAAAGAACACCCCAAAACAGATTGTAATATGTTCAATTTGTCTTCAGTCTGGAATTAAATGTTTTCTTTACCTTCTCGTTTTTTTTTTTTTTTTTTTAAAGGACGAAGTGTCAACATTAAATCTGCTGGAATCATTGGGAGAAACGGGCCCCAGTCCAAGCAGCCGTTCCTGGTTGCTTTCTTCAAGGCCAGTGGGGTATTGCTCCGCTCAGTCAGAGCTGCTGGTGGGAAGAAAAAGAGTCACAATCGCAATAAATCAACCAATCAACAAGAATCATCTAGGGCAGCAAAAACTCCAAAAGCTGGAGGTATGTGTGCACTTTATGCGAGAATTGCTTGTCCTGTTACACACACTCACACACATTCCATTAAACTAACCATGCATTGACCAACCAACTTTAGTGTCAGCAGCGATATTTCTTCCCAATTAGTTTCTTGTTCACTGCTTCCTCTTGCAAAAACACCTCCTGTTTGGTCCTGTGAAACATTTTCTTAAAAATTGTTACAGCCATTTTATTTTAAATAAATCTTTTTATTTGGCATGTATATATATACATATATATATATATATATATACATGATATCAATTTCAGCTGTGCTAAGCCAAGTTAATACCACTGTGAATTTATTAGAACCCAGCACAACGGTGGATAAATTATTGCTAATCTGCTATTAATCTTGCCTCTTCAGCATCTCACTCCCAAGCAATACATTTGATGTGAAATTCACTTTCTTGTTGGGAAGTGTCACGTTAATGCTTGGATCTCATGACATATTGTCAGATTTGTACAGTTGTGAAGATGATTTTAAAGCTTGTACAGTCCTCTGTGTCACTGCCGTGTTTATCTTCCCACACGAAGTGAGCAAAAAGGTGTTTTATGTCATCATCAATCATTTCAATTTTCAGATTATAACACCAGTGAGCAGAAGCAAGCCTGCAAGAAGCATGAACTTTACGTCAGCTTTCGAGATCTGGGATGGCAGGTAAACGGCTTCTCTTCCCTCCTGCGTTCATTGGTAGTGACAGTGAGAAATCACATCCTGTTTCATAAAGAAAGGAAACAAATTGTTTTCCCGTTTATTCTCAAGGATTGGATCATTGCACCTGAGGGCTATGCTGCTTTCTACTGCGATGGCGAATGTTCGTTCCCACTCAATGCACACATGAACGCAACAAATCATGCAATTGTGCAAACCCTGGTGAGTATCCTCAGAGTGTTTTACACATATTTACCGCAGTAAAAATGCCTCAATGTTCTTTTTTTTATGATATGATCTATTTAAAACTCACTGCTGTTGTCTCTCTCTTAAATTTTCCCATGTATAGGTCCATTTAATGTTTCCTGACAATGTGCCAAAACCATGCTGCGCACCAACCAAGCTCAATGCAATATCAGTACTTTACTTTGATGACAGCTCAAATGTTATCCTCAAAAAATATAGAAATATGGTAGTTAGGTCTTGTGGTTGCCATTAGTTTTGTGGACTAGCTTTAATTTATATGATCTGGTATGGGAATCGCTGGAAAATACATCTGCTGCAGGTGTGATGTGATGTACATTATAGTGTATATAAAGTTTTATTACCTAATTTATTTTCCCTTTTTTTTTTTTAAATAGCACTGAATATTGTGATATTTAAATGATTAGATAAAGTGATTTTAATACAGTTATCTCTTAACTCATGTGTCCATTGGCATATACTCTGTCTTTGTTAAATCTCTATTATTATCACTTTTAATGAGTAAATTATTCACTGGAGTCATGATAATAACATGAGGATTATTCTCCCTCTGCCTGTTCTTTTCCCCCGTTATCCAACATAAAATGTGCCATAAATGCACACTTTAGAGGTCAGTATATGATATGTTTGTTTTCATAATGGACCAGCTATTATGGTCTTATTATGGTATAATGCTGATACACAAGAACGACCTCAGGGTTATTCTAATAGAACATCACATGGTAAATTGGGTCAACAGGAGGAACAAAAAATACCAAACTGTGAGTGTTCTCTAATATAAACCAAGCTGCACCAAGCTATTTTCAAGCTGTCACCCTCTCTCAGCACCGATACTGCTTTACCTTTTGAGTGTCAGTTCTTTTTTCTTTTTTTTTCTTTTTGTTTCCTCTTGTAAGATTGTGTGCTTTTTTTGGAACGAGACTCTGATGTTAACTGTTCTTTTACTCACTCCTCTTTTTTACGTCGCTTTCACGTCTCCTGCTCCTCTGTGAAAGGAGAGCTGCAAACACTCGGTGCTTACTCCAGTTTTTTTTGTTGTTGTTGTTGTTGTTTTGAGGAAAGTATATCTTAATATAGAGTGCTGTGTATTTCAATAAATTTTACCACTTGATATCTCAGTGTTTCGCCTCACAGTTCTTCTCGCTCCATTTATCACCCTACACCCTAGGTGCAGAAATGCATATCTTGGAGGTTTTTATACTCTCCTCCAGCCTTTTTAAATTCTGGTTGTTTCTACTTGGAGCTTCGTGGCGTGCTGCCAGACTACTGTTTCAGATTTATAAATGTTTGAGAAGGACAATATAAACTGGGGTCCACCCACAGAGCCTGTTGACATGCTCTTGGGGAGTGGTAATGCTAGTGGTGCAGTGCTAACAGCAAAGCAGGGCTGTGACCTCCAAACCCACCCCAAAAGGGTGATTATCGCGAGGCTACCGGCAGAGAAATATATATCATTTTGTAACCAATCCCTTCCAGATTATGGGTGGAAGATACTATCCATCACATGATTTATGTGATATGCATGGCACACCTCTGCTTCCCTGCATTCTTTGCACTTGTATTTTGAGTTTTGCCATCTGCTCAGAGCTAAGATTCACCCCTGGAAACAAAGTGGAGACCATAAATTAAACCAAACGAGCTGTTACATTTCCTTCTCGTTCAGGAGAAGCACAACTTCCAGACCTGTGTGAGAGAATGCGCTGTTTCCTCACACATTCTCTCCGGTTACGCGCTGATTTTCAATGGTCTTGGAAATGTAGGGATTAGGTTAAGGATTAATATTTATTTGCACAACTGTGTTGGCCTTCACTGAACACAGGATATGTTCTGTTGCACTTTTTTCTTCTCCTACTTTTCCCACTTTTTTATTTTTTTCCCTCTGACATGGCTGAACATTGAGTGACTGTATTTCACTTAATTAAAAGCAGTGGCTGGCCTGCCCAGATGTTATGTGGGCTGCATCTTAAAGGAGTGTTGACATTCAGTGAATAGAAGAGGCCACCTGCTAACTTAACTCTTGGCTTGAGAGGTGATTTGCATTCCTGTGGCCCGTTGCCTGGCATGATTACTCCGAGCACTTTACAATCCCATCTACTGTTTAATATCATGAATTCTTTCCAATTCAACTACATTTCTTCCTTTTCTGTAAGGCTGCGGCTGCAATGAATGGGATCTTTTTTTTGTTAGGTTCCACAGAACGGCACAGCCTTCTTGACAGCAGCCTCCTGACCACATGAAAGGAAAGGTTAACAATTGCCATTCTCGGGACAGATTAATAAATCGGGCCCTTCTCCTCCGAGACTCCTGTGGTCAAAACCAGTCTGCAGTGAGTCAATGGTGCCTTGACATTCATCAGATGAGCACTTGCTGTGGCCACTTGAAAATGAAACAAGCTGGAAAAAGGTCAGGCCTCATGTTTCTGAAGTTATACTGATGGTTTTATGTCAGGTGATGATATAACGTTTATTTTTCGGCCACAAACATGACTGTTCTCTTCTTTGGTTCAGAAAATGTGATATATTTAGTAAGGCGCCATAATCTTGAAGCTCTTAGCAGGCAGGACTCGCTGTCAGACAGAAATCACAAACACTCGATGATCAAAGACAATAAAAAAAAAAGGAAAGCAGGACATACACCGACACACACTGTAAAACTAAAGCTGCTGAAGGCTGCTGTAAAGAGTCACTGACAGAGGTGTGTGTGATGATGTCGTTTAACAATACGAGTATTAATGAAGAAAACCCACTTCTATTTCTGTTAGGTCTCCATCCACATAAAGAACATCTGTGAAACTCCAAAAATCAAAATAAATCAAGACATGTAGGAACAGTTTACTAGTCTGTGAAAGCACTTAACTATAATATTGATGGTAACATTGACTATAATGCTATTGCATTACTTCAATTTTGGGAAATGTGATCCCCTTTTTGGTTCCTTTCTATGGAATCTGTTCGTTTTAGATTCACATTCATTTGTCCACATGACTGAATATTGTGAATGATTGGCTGCTCAACAAAATTTGCCCTATAGGGATAAATACAGTTGTATGAAAGGGAGATAGTGAATTTACCTTCTTATCTGTGGGAAATGAGTTTTACAGTCACCTACTTTTCACGCCCCAGCTTTCACTTGGCTAAATCTGTCAGTAATTGTTCATTTATACTATATCCAGAGTAGTTTGATTTTAGTTATTCATTTCGTGAGCACATTTTCTGACTGGGAACATTTGAAAATCAAACGTCTTCGGTGTAGTAAATGAACACAAACACATCCATAAACCATGAAACTAAACATTTGTTCACAGTCTTTAACAGGATGGCTACTGTAAACCCACAACTCTAGCTGAATGTTTGACTTTTCATTTATGTGCACAGTTTCTGGTAACAGTCAGTTCTCATGTCGCCATGTGACTGATGGGACGCTCACACTCTGGTCCATTTAAGACAAATACAAAACGCAATAGTTACAGTTAGTTTGGTTTAGGTAGGTTTACCCTCTGTTAACCAGAGATCATTTTCTTCCTGTCGCTCAGAGTTTATTTTCAGAGTCTCACGTTGCAGTCCATCCACAAGGCAAGTGAAATTGTATCTAATAAAAATGTTGTGCAGTTTACCTAATTCATCTCCCCACATATGGTTCTCCTTATTTGTATTCTGTGGGTGGGCTATGATTTCCATACAGCTCAATCAGTCCCTCCTGAAAAGGCAGACCATATGGGTCACATTTTTACATGTTGTTTGGTATGACAAGGCTACAGCAGGGCCAGTGAGGAATGTGTCCTCACAGAGGGCAACACAGACACACAGTTATGTTTGCTTGTTATTCACATATGCACATTAGCTTTCCAGGCCAGAGAAGACTGTTTATGAACTCAACTGTCATTTCTTATTACCATTAGCGGTTGCACCTGTGCATTTAAATCATTTCTATATTTTGGAATCTTTTGCTTTTCTTTTTCTTTCTGGATGTAGCACGTGTACTGAAATACATATTGATGGGGTTACTTCTAGTATTCATTACTGTGATACTATTTAGCACACGATGTCTGCGAAAATGAACAACACTTATTTTTAAAGATGTTAAAGAGTCTCAGCAGAAGAAATTATAGTAACAATGTCTGTGCTCTTCTGCTGTTGTGCATATCTGTTGTCCATCTATTGTACAATTTATGTCAAAGAATACATTGAAAAAAGTTCTGAGGGAATTTAAAGCAGCCCTCATTCAGAGGCCAAAGCTATTTCTACCTTGTCTACACATGCACTTTTCACTGTGTCGTTTAATATGCTGCCAAAACTGGGTACATCAGAAGAATATGGGCATGAGAACAATTATGAACCGAGCAAGAAACAAAGAACAAAGTCGAGACAGAAAAAGCTCATTTGAAATAGGTACATATTTTCTTTCAAAACCTGATGCTCTGCTGTTTCGAAAACAATAGCTCTCGTATTTAATGCATCACATCTAAGTTGCTTCTTTGCTCAGCAGAGATGCGTCTACCTACTACAGGGGTTTACATCATAGAAAATATTATTCATTCATTTGGTACGATAATAAATGGGGTAGATGTTACACAACAGCTGAGGAAAGTTAAATATTTAGGTTTATATATATATATATATATGCTAGAGAACTGGACGGATGAAGCAAACACAATCGCTCACTGTGTGTTTGGTGCTCTCGTCCATAAAAATCTTACCCTGCATTACAGTATCTGTGTTCTTTTGAATAATCTGTGTTGAAATCTGTGTTAACTCAATGTGAGGTGTTGGAATCTGATTTTGGACGACATACTATACTATGACTTTTTGGAGTGATTTTGGACGACATACTAACCTATGACTTTTTTGAATGATTTTGGACGACATACTATACTATGACTTTTTTGACTGATTTTGGACGACATACAATACTATGACTTTTTTGACTGATTTTGGACGACATACTAACCTATGACTTTTTTGAATGATTTTGGACGACATACAATACTATGACTTTTTTGACTGATTTTGGACGACATACTATACTATGACTTTTTTGAATGATTTTGGCCGACATACTATACTATGACTTTTTGGAGTGATTTTGGACAACATACTATACTATGACTTTTTTGAATGATTTTGGACGACATACTAACCTATGACTTTTTTGGGTGATTTTGAATGGCATACTATACTATGACTTTTTTGAGTGATTTTGGACGACATACTATACTATGACTTTTTGGAGTGATTTTGGACGACATACTAACCTATGACTTTTTTGAATGATTTTGGACGACATACAATACTATGACTTTTTTGACTGATTTTGGACGACATACTATACTATGACTTTTTTGAATGATTTTGGCCGACATACTATACTATGACTTTTTGGAGTGATTTTGGACGACATACTAACCTATGACTTTTTTGAATGATTTTGGACGACATACAATACTATGACTTTTTTGACTGATTTTGGACGACATACTATACTATGACTTTTTTGAATGATTTTGGACGACATACTATACTATGACTTTTTTGAGTGATTTTGGACGACATACTATACTATGACTTTTTTGACTGATTTTGGACGACATACTAACCTATGACTTTTTTGGGTGATTTTGAATGGCATACTATACTATGACTTTTTTGAGTGATTTTGGACGACATACTATACTATGACTTTTTGGAGTGATTTTGGACGACATACTAACCTATGACTTTTTTGAATGATTTTGGACGACATACAATACTATGACTTTTTTGACTGATTTTGGACGACATACTATACTATGACTTTTTTGAATGATTTTGGCCGACATACTATACTATGACTTTTTGGAGTGATTTTGGACGACATACTAACCTATGACTTTTTTGAATGATTTTGGACGACATACTATACTATGACTTTTTTGACTGATTTTGGACGACATACTATACTATGACTTTTTTGATTGATTTTGGACGACATACAATACTATGACTTTTTTGACTGATTTTGGACGACATACTATACTATGACTTTTTTGAATGATTTTGGACGACATACTATACTATGACTTTTTTGAGTGATTTTGGACGACATACTATACTATGACTTTTTTGACTGATTTTGGACGACATACTATACTATGACTTTTTGGAGTGATTTTAGACGACATACTAACCTATGACTTTTTTGAATGATTTTGGACGACATACTATACTATGACTTTTTTGACTGATTTTGGACGACATACTATACTATGACTTTTTGGAGTGATTTTAGACGACATACTAACCTATGACATTTTTGACTGATTTTGGACGACATACTATACTATGACTTTTTTGAATGATTTTGGCCGACATACTATACTATGACTTTTTGGAGTGATTTTGGACGACATACTAACCTATGACTTTTTTGAATGATTTTGGACGACATACTATACTATGACTTTTTTGACTGATTTTGGACGACATACTATACTATGACTTTTTTGATTGATTTTGGACGACACAATACTATGACTTTTTTGACTGATTTTGGACGACATACTATACTATGACTTTTTTGAGTGATTTTGGACGACATTCTAA